>NC_046223.1:108771401-108970546 GCF_009819885.2 Catharus ustulatus | reverse complement strand
AGCCTTCAGCCTGACAGTCAAAATTAGGCTGTGTAAATTACGCAAAAGTAATATCTGAGAAGCAGCATTCAGCTAAACTCTTTTTTTTTGGTCATGATTTTTGGTAAGAATTTCTTATAAGTGAAATTCTGTTTTTGTGGAAATCTGGGGAAAGTAGGGGTTCTATGAAAATGTTTATAGCTTACATGCACGTGTTGAGAGCTCTAACACAATGTGTTGAGTCAAAGTAGAACAAAAATATATGATCAGAAAATTAATGAACATGTGAAAACACAAACAAGTCTCCATTGCAAACGTCTTGTGAGCCATTCATTGCAAATTAAAAACTTAATATGCTATCCATCAAATGATATAAAATAAAGCAGATTAGGAAGAGCTTCCATTCAGAATCCATAAGTAAAGTGTCATGAAGTGTGAAATATAAAAGTTTCATCTGATCTGGAAAGTTAAGCTCTGTCAATTTTCCCCAACCATCTCCTTTAGCAATACTTTAGCTGTGCTAAATCTAGAAAGAGTTGATTTAACCACTGACTTTAAAATCTAAAGTAAGAACAAAAAAAGCACATATACAAGCTTTATTTTAAAATAAATATAAAGGGAAGATCTTTGACAAAGACAAAAAAGGTGGAAAGGATACTGTAGTCCTCTAAGAGAGGAAGTCAGGATTGTATGGTCACTGGAAATCAATACTGTTAGTTCCTGTGAGAAGTAGATGAAAAATATCTCAAACCAACCACAACTGCAAACATCTGGATGCTCAGCTGCCCTGTTGGATGAGAGGAAGCAGGTGCACTCATCCTCTTGGTTAGAATTAGCCTTCTGCTGCTGATGGCAGACATTCCTGGAAAAGGATAACGGCCCCCAGATGGAAACATGACCAGTCCCATGCAGTGGACGGACTGTTTGGATTTCAGTGGAAGAAGTGGTGCTTAGGTCCAGTCAGACACAATAAGGATCTCGTCTTTGAAAGTCATAACCTTTTCCATACCCTCTTTCTTCAGTAAACACTCTCCCTTGAGCCAAGAGAGAGATGAGAAAGCCTCAAGCAGATGGAAAAGGAAGAGGAAAGACACTCAGCTGGCCTGCACAGAGCAAGGCTGCGAGAACTGAGGTGTGTACAGACAGGATGTATCTGTTCAGAGAGGAGATTTGAAACCAATATTGTTCAGGTCAACTGAGTTGGAAAAATAGCTAAATTGTACAACTGTTTGGTTTGTGAATAACATGGTCTTACTTCAAAGAGGGATGTATTGCAGACAGTGTTTGTTAATCAAGTTTATTTGTACGGATGAATCAGACTAGAGATGCAAACATTGTATAACCATGTATCTTGGGTACCAAGTACCTTGGCATTTAAATTACTGTAGAAGCCACCATTAAGACCACTAATTCAAAATGAAGGAGAAGCAGAGTAAGTTCATCAAAAAGGAAATTGGACATGAAGCATCCATCTTTCTGAACAGGATTTGTTTACTTTAGGATGCAAAAGCTGAGGAAGAAGACATCAATGACGATAAACAGATTAAATTAGCCCAAAACATATGGATATAATAAACTGCCCATGAGATGTAAGATGTGGGATGTTAGAACCTGGAAGGGCTTTCTAATAGAGATAAAAACACCCAAAATAATTCTCAGTAATTTTACAACTATGTATAAGAAATCCATGTGAAGACAATAGTGCTGGTTTTGACTGGAACAGAGTAAATTTTCTTCACAGCAGCTACTATGGGCCTGTGCTTTGTATTTGGTCTGGAAACGCTGTTGATAGTGCCGAGATGTTTTCATTATTGCAGAGCAGCTCTTAAACAGAGTCGAGGTCCTCACCCCTCCCCACCAGTGAGGAGGCTGGGTGGGCACGAGGAGCTGGGAGTGGACACAACTGTGACAGTGGATTCCAGCTGACCCAAGGGATGTCCATACCATAGGGCATCATGCTCGACATATAAAGCAGAGGGAAGAAAAGTAAGAGGGGGAACATTCAGACTGATGGCATTTTGTCTTCCCAATCACCATTATGTGTGATGGAGCCCAGCTTTCCTGGGAAGGGGCAATCACTTGCTTCCCTTGGACCTGGAAATGGTTTTCCAAACCTTGTTTCACTTTTCTGATGCAATTTTTGTTTGGCTTTTCGTTTACCTATTTAGCTGACTTTGTCTTTCACTTTCTCCCCCCGTTACACTGACAGGGAGTGAGCTGCTGTGGGAGTCTGAGTTTCTGGCAGGGGCTAAATCATGAAAAAAATACAAACCTGGACATCCAAAGAATGGAAACCAAACCACCATGACTCAGGAAAATCATTCAAGTTCAGTTTCTAGCCTTAATTTTCTCCTGTAAGATCTGAAAGACTAGTTACCACAGGGAGTAACTAGCAGTCATAAGGTCTGACCAGAGAAAGGCTGTCGTGGAAGAGGTAAGGTTCAATTTTGAGGTTCCACTCCTATCCAGGACACTCTAGGACAGACATAATGTCTGGTTGTTTTCTATCAGAGTCAGGAAGAGTAGAGCAAGATACAAGTCAGAAGTCCATGACTCTGGTCCTGCCCTAAATCTGCTCCCAAAGAGAGGCTAGAGCTTAGAAACTTACCATTGCTTTATGTGAGCAGGTTTGTGTGAAAACATTCACAATTTAGGAAGTAATTTTGGCAAGCTGACAATTCCAAGCAAATGGTCCCCAAATTGCTTGAAAATTGCATTGTGACAAAATATAACAGTAGCTGAGACAAGGCCAAATTGAACAAAATGCAGATTGCCAGCAGCTATTTTCCCCTCCGTGAAATATGATATCTAATATTTTTCTTTACATTATCCCCTGGCAGTTAGATGAACATTTTTACCCAACTTTTACAGATGTTTATATCAGAGCAGAGAATTGATCACGTGCTTTGAACAAAGCTAGAGGTGAATTTGGTAGAAACAATTGATCTAATTCCACTCCTCTTCATTCATAGCCACTTTTGTCCCTTTTGCCCCGTTTCTTGGGTAGAAAAGTGTGATTTTATCATTCACATCTACCATTACACCAGGGACATCCTCTCCTGAGTAGCTTCACTTCAACTTGTTTTTCTGCTACTATTCTCTGATCATCCTTATTACCATACACTGAACTAAAATTATTTTGGAGTTGTGAGAGACTGAGTTGTTAATGGTTAGTGACTCAAAACAATTGTCCATTTTTAATTCTTTTGGCTCTTCTAGCCAATATTTCTATCTTAAGTTCTCAGTATTATGCTGACATTTATGTTATATATATATTTTTAAAATATTTCCGCTATTCTGCTTTCGACATTTTTTAGCTTCAGTACCTTTTTCATTTTTGTTATGTAGAGTAATAAATTGAAATTCAAATGTAATATAAATTGGAATTAACAGGGTTTAAGTCTCATTTGTTTCTCTATTGCTCTCTTCCATTTTAGAAAGCTATCCATGTTTTATTTTCCTTCTCCACTGTTGGCTATACTGATAAAAGTATTCCTACACCTTGTGCATGCCAGCCTCACACTGACTGCTGCCCCTTTCCATGGAGATTTGGCCACTGAGCCTGGATGAACCCAGCCTTCAGTGCCTTTCCCTTTCTGTGTCCAGAACCTGTGACTGTGGCTTTTTTTCCCTGTGGCTTGTGCATTCACAATCCTCATCAAGAGATTGCAAACTCAATTCTGAAGTGTGTTCACATTGTATTTTGGTTTATTGTGTAATGGTCTACCCAAATTAGATTGGGATCAATGGGATCTGTCATCTAATTTAGCTGACTGTAGAGCAGAGAGTAATGAAAAAAGGCAACATTATACCTGACTTATTCAATTGACAAAAAATGCTGTTATCACTACCAAATAATCTAGAGTTGCTTACTAAAATGTCAGCATTATAAAAAGTTGGATGGTGAGCTCTAGCATTGAGAGGTGTTCCCTTTCCCCTTACAGGAATGAGAACTATTTCTAATGAGATGTCAAAAATCTCCAGTTACTGTTTAGTAACAGTAAATAAAAGTAGTAACAGCAAATAAAAGACCCTGTGGCAACACAAACATCACAAAAGAAACCACAAATTCCTGATGTAATCATAAGGGGAAGAAGAGGATATATATGTTTTAAAATGCATTTAACGTAACCACTTGTACAAAACATTCAGGCCTCGAGAGACTATTACTCACGCTGAAATATTTCATTCATAGTATTTTCAAACATCAGCGCAACACAGCGTCACACAGATTTCAGATGGAAATTGCTGTTTGGTTTAAGACAGAAGGTCCCAAAATGAAGGTTTTAGCTGGCGAGAGCATGAACCGTGGGTTGTTTCAGCTGCTGGGAACTGGGGAAAGTCGCCTTGAGCAGTGCTGGCTGGAGAGGGGCACACGAGGAGGCGTTCGGCCAGCAGGTGGCGAGTTTTCTTCAGGATTGCACTTCCAAAAAGAGATTTTCATGGTCCTGCCCGCTGCTCGGGATGCCTGACCGTATCATTTACAGCTTTCAGTGCAAAAGCCTATATCAAAATAACCTTAAAGGCCTGACCTCAAAGCACGAATAGCAGGAAGTTCTCGGTTAGGGCTGAAGCTCTGTCAATGGTTAATCTTCCCCTTGGGCCGGTACTGCGGCTTATTTGGTCTTTAGGATCACCTGATGGCACAAAGCACCCCTGCCAGGTGACCTTTATCTCTAACACTTCAACATGACTGTGTAGACAGAAATTGTCTTTCCAACTTTGCTCTTAACTTCCTTTGCTTTGTGACTTTTAGTTGGCCCCTCAGGTTTATTCCCATGTAGTTTCAAAGGAAGCTATATCCTTTTTGAACGTTAACACTAAAAAAAACCCGGACAACAACAACAAAAAAACAACCCAGAAAACCCCTAAAACCATCTTTTTTTTTTTTTTTTTTTTTTTCCCTTATAGGGCTGCTATATATTTAGAAATCCGATAAAAACAGGAAACCATTGTGAGTGATTATACAACTAAATTCTGATTTCTTATATATCGTCCCTAAATAAACATAACTTTATGGTTATTGTAAATAATAAAATACTCACCAGATCAATATTTCTACATATTTTAGCTAGGCACTAGTCTATATTATTAAAAACAACATTTTGTTTAAATAATACCTTTCCACTGAGTAGAAGCCAAGAAATTGGATCTGCAGTGACACAGTACTACACTTGTTAGATATTAATGTCACTGAAGTCAACCATAAAGAAATCATATAGTTTTCTGTGGGGGAAAGAATACTTGAACTCCATGGCTGCCTTCAGTGTCATGCAGTCATGTCAGCAGTGCACATACGGCTAAGGACCAGCTGGCCTCTGGCAATCATCATATGAGAGAAGAGAGGGGGCACAGATGTGGTTTAGAGGACCAAGGACTGATGTAATTGAATTTAAAATGTCCTTGTCCCCTGCAGAGAATTGGCCATTGCATCTGCCAGCAGCACTGGTCAATGAGCTTGCAGCCAAGGGACGTGGGCAGCAGAGCTGGGACCAGCAGCTATGGACTACACATTTCTTTGGAACGGGGAATCTGGCCCCAGTGCATGAACCTTGAATTTTCCATCATTCTACAGGACATGAAGTACTGGAAGTTCCAAAAATTTGCTGAAAGAGTGAAGGACCCAAACCTGTTTTTAAAGTTGATTCCCATTGGCTTCCAAGCCATGTTCTGCCCTCCCTGGATGTCTTTCCAAGGATGTTTAAAACACCACCCACATTTCTGATCTGTAGACTGTGATTCTACAGACCTGACCCAGCTGATCTGCCCCTGGAGCCTGTCCAAGACTGTGGAGTTGGGTTTGCACAAGATCTTCCCAACCTCCAGCATCTCTTCTCCCTGTTTGCAGTGCCAGGCAGGCATGGTAGCTGTTGAGTCAAAGGCATGGAAAGCTCACAGTTCTGGACAGATTGCTAGGGTTCTGTGGCACAAATGATGGTCCAATCACCCCTCATGCACCTGGATTGAAGGTACCTTTGGGCTCCAGAGTCCAGTCTGTTGGGATGAGGGGACGGGAGTATTGGTGAATTGACTGAACTCAGAGCCGTGTTTCATGACATACCTATGCAGTGGACAAAGTCAGAACAAGATCCCAAATAATTAAGATGTAAATTGTGGGATGCTATCAATCTGTATTGCTATCTCTAGTCCTGCTAATTCCAAAGGAGGTGCTGAACTGTTGCCATGAAATGTTGCTATAATTAAGGCCTAGGAAAAAGTTTTCTAACCACTTGTGCACAGAAAATGTTCCATTTTTTCATTTGTAGCCAGCTTCTTGTCACATAGGTGTATGACCTATCAACTACTGCAGATATGTACTTCATTAAGCCCTGAAGATAAAGCCCAATAAAAATGTAGAAATAGAAAAGACTTATACCCATCCCCTTCAGTCTATGAATTGAGATACCTAAAACAAGGACCATTGGGTCTGTGTATGTGCCAGCATATCTCCAATGAAAAAAAAAAACCACACGAAAGGTTTCTCTAGAATGATCTCAACAGGAAGTTCCCTGCTTTCAGGAAGTGCTGGATCCACTGGAGGTTACTAGCCCAATGTCACTGTGATGAAATCACTCCAGGGAAGATAAATCTTGTGGAATTCTGATTCCAGTCTTGTGATTGACAGACCGTACAAGCAAATATTATCTTTATTCACCGAAAGTTATGGAGCCCTCTTTTAAGTGTTAATGATGGTAAACATAAGCCTTACAAATTTACATATAATTAGAAAAAAATTAAAAATATAAAGGTCACTGATAATCCTTGATTCAATATACATATCTTCCTACTTCCATTGTGCATCCTGTAATGCTGTGTTATCTGTCTCTGCACCAACATATACATACAAAGATTCTTCCCTTTTCTAGTGTATATGTATTTACATGTATACACATGTAACTCTAACTCCATACACATATTTTGGTACTACCTAGAAGTAACTCTTTGAAGTCTGAGAGATTGTTCTTGGTAATCCTTTTTCCTAGACAAACAAAAGCTGGATGAGTTGGTGGATACCCCTACTGAGTTCCCAGGCCCACAGAAATGTATACTTTATAGCAGCAGAGAAAGGATTTCCCTTTAAAACATGTGGCATAGGCATAATCCACAGTGAAATGATGGGATGTCCAGGCTTCGCTGGCATTCTACTTCAGTGTCCCAATTCACACTGGTCTTTGTCTCACAGGCCCCTTTGGAACTCCTGTCACCGAAGCTTTCAGTTCCTCTGGGATCATTAAATCCTTACTCAATTTCCAGCAGATATGGGAACTGTATGTGAGCAAATGTAATGTACACAAATCATTCCAACCACCCTTGTATTAAATGAACTTTTTTAAGAAGCTGGTTTTGACCTGATAGAACATAATGGTTTCAAGGGAACCATATAGCCATTACAATCCATCATATAAATGAATACTTAGGGACACCTAAATCCAAAGATTATTGACTGTTGTACATATACTTGCTTAGAGGAGGCTGGAGGATAGACCCCTCAAATCTGCATTGAAAACATCTGTACTTTTACAAAATTTTTCTTAAAAATGAGGACATTCAAAACTTTCTCAGATTTCAAAAATGATCAGTTCATTTGGAATCAAAGTGACCCCCAGCATCAAATCACATTTTGGATGTATTGCTAATAAATTATTGGTTTAGAAAAGCAAAGAATTTCAGAATGATAAAGAGTATTTTATATGACCAGTTTTGATTGCAGACTCTGGTTTCTCTATAACCTGATGGTTTTTCATGTGTTATTAATTACTGTGTACTGTACTCCTTTAACAACTATGGCAGATACTGTAAAGCTGAGGAAAAGCAAGCGGTATAAAATACAAAAATGTTCTGCAAACACTGCTTTTGCTTCCTTTTGTTGCTCTCTCGCAATGTAAAAACAGATAAATGGTTTCCTCTTTCAAATACAACAAAAAGAAATTACTCCTGGGAGGAGCCCTAGGATGCCAAGTTAGAGCCTGGATTGAATTTTTATGACCACTGTAAAAACTCCTGAAAATAGGAAATTATAATGGAAATGCTGACTCTCACTGCACCAGTGTGAGCAGCACCACCACGGCATTATTAGTGATCTAAAGTGGCTGGAAGTTAAAGTGGAATCATTTACACAACCGGCTTCACACCGCGTTGCAAACAAGGGGTGCGTGGGGCGGGGGCTGCTGGTGGGGGGAGATCTTGCGCTTAATTAGTTGCTTGCAAAATCCATTGTGATTCTTGAAGAAGACAAATCCCCTATCGCTCTATTGCGTGCTCTGGATTTTCTTTCCTGCCCCGCAGAAGTTGCTGGCACAGGGCTGTCCCCACGGGCTGCGCGGGGCGCGGGGGGCGGCCGGGATTGCACACCCGCGGATCTCTCCCCGCCCGAGAAGGGCGGCGATGCATTAAAGCGCCGGGTTACATCTCAGCACCGCAATCAGGCTGAAACGATTTCCCCCTCGTTAACAAAATGGAGATGTTCCAAAGTTTGCCTTTTATTTTCAGGGAGCCCTAGAAGTTTGAAAACAACCCAAAAAAACTCCAAAGTTGGCAGCACAGCGTTATGTCCATCTCCGCACCGATTTTCTGTTAGAGTGATGGAGGCGGGAGTTGCTGTTTGAAGAGCGTTTACTCGCACCGCGGGAGCAGTTTCCACCCGCGTTGTTTGCCGCTATTCTTCCCTTTCTTGTCATTAGCAGCTATTAAAATACTAAGGCTACACGGAACCTGAGGAGCGAGCTGCGGTCGGGAGGGAGCGGGGGGATGGGTTTGGGAGAGGGGGTGCGGGAGCCCCCGCGCTGCCTCCGCGCCCTGCCCCGCGCCCGCCGCCACCCGCGGCTCCCGGCCACGCTCCGGGAGATCGTGGCCTTTCCTGCCCCTGGCTGACTCTCCCTTTTCATCTCAGTCCGGGCCACTCCAGAGAGGGCAGAGTCCACACGCTCCAATCCTTCACCGCGGCAATCAGCAAAATCGGAGGGGGAGAAGAAACCAGGCAAAGCGAAGCAGAACATATATATACACACACATTTATATATATGTATCCCTGGTGCCACAGATAGCAGGGGCGTTACGCCTTGCCCCAGGAGGCGTGAGGACAAGGAGGGGAATGCTGAGTGCACTTGTGCCTGCTCGCCCCTGAGTGTCTGCCGCCGGGGCTGCTCCATCCTTCCGGGTGAAGCTCCGGGAGCGCAGCAGCTTTGGAACCTCCGAGCGCTGCCGGCTGCTCAGCCCCGCTCCCGCTTCCTCTCCCCGGGAGCGCCGGGAGCTGCAGGGCTGCCGAGCGGAGGAGGCTTTGCCCAGCCATCCCCCACCCACTGCTCTGCGTTCGCCAGACTCCAGGGGCGATGGAGCCCCTGCACTCGCACGAACCTCCCCCTGCTCCGCCGGAGCCGCTGCTCCCTCCAGCCCCGGCGGAGGAGGATGCTTCGGGAGTAGCGCAGTCGTTCCTTCCCAGTAAAATAAGTTTTAAGGGACGACCGCAGTTCCCCGGTGGGCATAAAGTCCCATGGAAGCAAAAGGGAGTTTTATCCCTCCCGTGGCTGTGGAATGAGGCCGGGAATCGTTTTTTCTTGCAAAGGTTAAGTGGGTGAAGCTGGGTATCCCAGCTGCAGCAGGGAAGAGCAACATCAGTCACGCTATGTAACCTTCTCTCAGCACGTGTAGGTGCATCCAGGGATGATCGGCACCCAGAGGAGCGTGAACCAGAGGAGGCGCGATCCCCAGTGCCCGTGGTGCCCGGGGTCAGCCCTTGGACCCAGAACTCGTTAGAGGGAGGTGACAAGCTCCACAGGTTCCCCACGGGAGGGACGGGGAAATGCCCTCAGGTGTAGTCCCCGTTCCCCCTGAGTCTGCTCCACAAGGGTCACCAAGCCGCTCCCCCGGTGCCGGTTCGGGCACCGACACCGGCACCGGCGGCACCGGGGCGAGGCGGCAGCGCCCGACTCCTGCGCTGCGGAGCGCAGCGGAGAGGCAGCCCCGGTGTGCTGGGAGCGGGGGGCTGCCCGGGATACTGCTCCTCGAAAACGGGGTGCACACAACCGGGGGCCTTGGACTTGCAGACACGTGGGACAGGAAAGGGACGGGGATGGTTTTGGGAAGGGGATACAGGTGGGAAATAGGAATGGGGGCTCCGGTCTCGCCAGTCATCCCACAGGTTTCTCTTGAAACGAATTGGGTTTCGCTGACACGTCTAAATCCTACAAACGTGGCTAGCTTTGGGAGCAGATGCCTCCGCTTTTCACAATTCTCTTGAAGTCGTAACATTCCTAATCGACAGCAGATCTTCGCTGTGGAAAAGCGCAGCATATTCCCTGCGTGTCAGAGTGGTTTTGTTCCCCGTTCCCGGTATTAGGTTCCCCTCCGCTGCAAGTTGACATAATGCAAATTAGCAAGGGACATCATAAAAATGCATTCGAGAATAAAGGTTTTGGAACAACATAAGCTTCATAATTTAAACATCAGATATTTTAAACAAATGCACTTAACAAGACAGTTAACCTGAAACTTCAGTTCTATCGCCAGTGGGTTGACAAGTCCAAATATTTTTATTTTTTAACAAATACGTAAATATCAGATGACACATTATCCAGGCAGTTTTCAGCTACAGCTTCCAGGACAACTCTAGAACAGAATGATATCCCAACGACCTGCTTTGATTATAAACTATTTTCGCGTGGGAATATCTTTTTTGTGTGTGTCTCCCTCCCCCGTAGACAATGAGATCATTTACTGCTACTCATTTCAATGTTTAAGTATTTATTTCGGAATTAAGGGTTTTGTATCTGGAAGTGCATGGTTTTTATTTTGTTCCCTCAAAGGCAGCCACGTGCAGGTATCATAGCTGGTTTTGTGCTTACCGTCTCAGCTAATCCGCTATTTCTCTAAAGAGAATTGTGATTTTTGTTTTATTAGTGCATGCACCCACCCTAAGCTATAACAAGATTTTTCCTATGGAAAAAGATACATCTTCAGTTAGAAGAGCCTATCTGCGGTCTGTATCTTGGTCTGGGGACACTTGGGAATCTTACATGCGTGTTCAGGCAACTGGACTTAAACCATATTTGAAAATGCAAACTTATTCAAAGAAGTCAGTTTACAGCAGCGGGCATAGGATCACATTCTCGACAGGAATGAAAAAAAATTAGGTTTAGGGGTTTGGGTTTTAAGGGTTTTTTCTTTTTTTTTTTCTTCTTTTTCTTTTCTTTTTTTGCTTTCGCGGGTTGGGGGTTGTGTGGTTTTCTTTTGGATTTTGGGGTTTTTTATGCGCATGTGTGGGTATGATAAAGAAAGAGAGAAAATAACAGCACGAAATGACAGAGAACTGAAGAAGAACCGGGAACGTCTTTGCTTCGCCTCTGCCTCATAAAAATGCCACTCGTTTACAAAAAAAAAGGGAACGAAAATTTCTTCGCCTGCCTGGAGTAGAGTGCAATGCTGGACCCCAAATTGTTCATAAAAATAGAGAGGCTTTGGGGTTGAAATGGCAGGGCTTGCCACGCTACTGTCATGTTCATGAGCACTTATTCTGCAGGATGATAACCTAGTGTTTTCTTGTTGCTGTTTTGTTGATTTTAGTTTTATTTGTTCGCTTGTTTTTCCTTCGGAGAGGGTAAAAAAAAAATTAAAAAAATTTAAAAAAAGAGAAAAGGTGTAATTAGAGGAGTGTCATGAACAATAAAAAGACACATGCGTCCCTGAGCACGGTACCGTGTTATCCTGATGGATCTGTCTTCGCTCGCGTATTATATTACCCTGGCTTCTCGGGACAATGTAATACACCCAAGCAATTTTTCCCCCTTCACGGATCTAAAGGAGTGTGAACGGATGGATGAATAGAAAAACAAATAACCGAGGAGATTACGGCCTCAGGATTAATTATAAAGCCCGTTTAACCTTTTTCTTTCGAGGGTTATTTTGCTTTTCCTGTGTCGCCTGGGCAGTCGCCCCGGACGCAAGCCCAGTTTTGCGGCTCCCTGTCCGCGGGGAATCCGCGGAGTTTCGCACACCGTGAACCCCTCCGGGCGCGGGGAGAGACCCTCCCGGGCCGTGGGAGGAAGGACAGGAGGAAGGCACCCAGTTCAGGGGCGCTGGGGAGGAAAGCGGGGATCTGGAGGGATGACGGGACGGGCGGAGGAAGCGCCCTCCCGGGGGTGGACCCCTCACAGGTAAGCGGCTCCCGGGATCCTCTCTGAGGATCTCAGAGAGGCAGAACCACTTGAGATCTCTAAATCCATCCAGCGGGAGCAGATCCCTCCCTCCATCCTCCCCCCACTTTTTCATTCTCGCTGCCTTTGTCCCCCTCCTGCCCTCTGGGCAGGTCCCGGTGAGTCCTGTCCCGCGGCTGCTCGGCGGGGAGGGGGCGCAGCGCGGCGGCCGGGAGCGGTGCGTTCGGCCCGCTTCGGCGCGGTTCGGCCCGGTTCGGCGCGCTTCGGCGCGGTTCGCAGCCCTGAGGTGCAGAAGGGAGCGAAGGGCCGGATCGGCTCAGGCAGCGCTGCCGCGCAGAGCCGCCGGGGCAGCGAGCGTCGCGTCCCGTCCTGTCCCGTGCCGTGCCTTGCCGTGCCGTGCCGCGGAGCTGCGCGGGGAACCCCCGGGAGGACGCTCCGCCCGGGGCCGAGCGCAGCAGGCCCTGGGGAGACGCTCCGGGGGAGGCTGCGGGAGCGGGGCGGGGGGGCGAGGTGAGAGCTTTGCGGGCTGCGAGCCCCGGGCTGCTGCGCCGCCGGGAGAAGCGGGTTGAAAAGTTGGTTCTTCCCAGCCAGAAACTTTCTCCCTGCGTGCGCATGCCCGGAGTGCGGTGGGAGGTTGAGGGGGGAGCTGGGAGGGGGGGTTGAAATAAGGAGGAGGCAGGAGGGAAGGGATCGGTTCAGTCTGAGCGCGACTGCTCCCGGGCGCGTTCGCACTCCAGCGCACGCAGCCGGCTCCGGGAGCAGGAGCGGGGAGAGCACCTGGACACCTGGCCCCGCTCGGATCTGCTGTACCCGCTGGAGGAGCAGTGGGGTGGGTGGGGTGAGCTGTGCCCCCCAGGGCCAGCACAGACACTGACCTAGCCCAACGTTTTTTTTTTCCCTTTTTTTTTTTTTTCTTTTTTTTCCCCCTATTTTTTTCCCATTATTTTATTTTACCAGCTCCAATTTAGCCCAGGATCTTTTAACTGCTGCCAGCGGTGGAGCACAGATCGGGATTAGGTAAATAAAAAGAACAACTCATTCTGTTTGGTTTTTGTTTTGCCAAGCCTCGGGGGTTGGGGATATCGATTCAAATACTTCCTTTGCTCTACCTCCTTTCTTTCTTTGCCTCCATCCCCTCCCACGATCCGCTGGATGGTGCAGAAGCGTGGAAATTGTGGTTCACGTGAGGAGGACTGTTCTCTTTGGGGCGGGCGGAGGGCTGGGGTAAGCCTTCACACGGGTCTCGGATATTTTGATGCTATTTAAAGATTTGTCCTCCCCTTTCAATGTTGTCTCTCCCCCCTTGCGGAGAAGCAGTGTTTCTAACCCGAGCTAAAAATGACACATGCGAGCAAAACAGAAGCCTGCGTGTCCTTTACGGCCTTGAACTTCCAGCTTTTCTCCTTTCTATTACTGGCTTTTCTCTCCTCATCTTTCTCTTCTGTCTTTATTTCTGCGAGGTTCCTTTTTTCTCTTTTTTCCCTTTTCTTGCAACTCCAGTGTTTCAGGATCCGAAAAGCCTTCTGTCTTTCTACCCAAGGCCAGAACAGAAACGAGCCTGATGTTTGTATTTGTCTGGGTAGATCGAAACAAGTTCAGCGCAGGAGAGACTAAACTCCTCTCGTGGCCGAGCCTATAAAGTGTCAGTGCAAAGCCGAGGATTAGGGTATGGTTGTTGTGGTTGGCTTTTGGGAGGGAAACCATAAAAATAGAGCATTTTGGAGATTATCGTAGCGCCGCAGGAATTGTTCGATAAATCGCGAGCCGGGCAGGAGGGTCCCGGACAGGTGCACAGTAGATCCAGCTCAGTAAGTGCGGGGGCAGATGAGAAGGGCCCGAGCCTGAGGCAGCGCCGGGCCCGGGGTGCAGCTCCGCGGCTGCGGGCGGGGATGCGCCGTGCCCCGGCTGCCCCGGGGCTCTCACCGCAAAGCCCGGCCCTACCCGCGGCTGTGCGGCCAGCGAGGAGCACAGAGGCGAGGGATCCTCCCTGCACCGGGAGAGAGGAAGGACGATTTATTCCCGCGCAGGAGAGGCACCGGGAGTTTCTCTAGGGAGAAAGCGAGGGTGAATCTTGTGCTGGGGACCTTTCAACACCCGAGGGGGATTGCAAAAGCACACACGCAATACCCCCCAAACCTACCTAAAAGCTTCTGCGGGGGGAAGGTGGAGGCTTGGCCCCTGCGGCCGTCCCGCGGCACCCACCCACGCCCGCCCGGGGCCGCGCTCCCGCCCGTGGCCTCGCAGCCGCTGTCCCTCCAGGGGCCGAACACGGCGATCTTTGCTGTTCTGGATTAATCCTGCCCCGGGCAGTGTGGCCATCGCCGGTGCACTCGGCCCCCGGTTAGTATTTGCTATTATTATTTGAGAAACTGAAGCCCATCTCACTGAGCCGCGCTCGCGGTGGTGGTCTGGGGAGACTTGTCAACACCGATTTCGTGATAAAATGTGAATGATGATTTTATAAGGATTGAGCGGAGATATCCAAGGCACACGCTGACTGAGTCCTTCCAGTCCTCATTAATGTTAGCAATTAACTCTTTCACGCTCAATTAGCCCCAAATAAACCTGCTTTAATAGATTCTGCACACTTCATTAATACTTTGAATAAATCTGTGCTGAACAATGTATTTTATTCCTCAAGAGCACCACGCTCGAATAATGCGGAGCGAAAGGGCACTTGTATTCCCTTTCCACTTAGTTTCCCAAACACAGACAACGTGTAAGCTCCATCTCCTCGCTTTGACTTTAGGAAGGGAAATTTTCTTCCCCTTAAAGGAGACAAAAATAAATAGCCGACCTGGTGGCAAAATGTTGCACACCGATGCGTGCATCCAAAAGAACGGGGCTACCAGACCTGAAAAAATTCAGGCAAAACTGGGGAACTTTTTTTTGACAGAAGAACCTGATTACTGTAGTTTGAGGTTCTCGCAAGAATGCATCATTTTATGCCCGCTACTTTATCATGTTTGTAAAAATAAGCAACGTTCTCAGGGTAATTTACCTCCTCCATTCTTCCATGTGGAACTAATTAGCAAACCTCATTATTTATGAGTCAGGTATTTAATGTAACAAATATCCCTTTCAAAGGACACATCGGAAATTGATAATTCAATATAGAAAGGAAAAATACTGACTAACCACAAGATTAGTTAAAAACCCATCTAATTTCGCCTCTTGCTATGCTACCAGAAGAAAGCCGGGTAAATATTTTTTTTCTGGCATATAGAGTAGGTAGAATTTAATCTGGAAGGTTAGGATTGAAATGGTCTTAAAACAGTGGCAACTGGACAATAGTATTACCGTATCTTCACTCAGGGCAAAGGGTAAGAAAGCTGGAGACAGATGCAGACTTTCAAGTTTATGTTCCTCTTTTGCAGGGTAAATTTATCTTGGCATGAGTGGGTTTTGTTTCAGTCAGAACACAAGTGGTTTGTTCTTAATTACTCACCGAGCTACTTTGTGTTAAAAAAGAAAACCCCGCACAGTTTTATTGCAATGGGGGAATTCAAGCAGAGAACTCGCGGGGTCTTCTTCTCTTAAAAAAAAAAAAAAAAAAAAAAAAGGGAACAAGACCCGATAACGATCTGTTTACATGAAGCAGAATTAAAGGTGGAGGTGACACCGAAATCAAAGAAACGTTGATCTCTGCGGGCAAGTTGGAGACCAGAGAGTTACTACACTGTGAAACACATTTGCTTTGATGTCCCGAAGTGAGGGGACTTCTTTATGAAATAGCCTGCTCTTCATCCATATTTTTGAGTATCCTCATCGTACAGAGCAAAAGTGCAGCTTACATTTCTGGAAAAGTGCCAAGAAACTTGTAGTAACATGAACACTGCGCTCCCACCTCCTTTTTTCTTCTTATTTTCTCTCTCTCTCTCTCTTTTTTTTTTTTTTTCTCTGTTGTCTTTGGCTTTTTCATCTTTTTAAAATTTTTATTTTGTTTTAATTTAACAGACCTACTCTAGCAAAAAAACAAAAAACTGCGAGCGCAATGGATACTATTATGACCTGACTATTTTTCCTTGGTTTGTGCCTTGCTCTTTATTGGGAACATTGAAATATAATTTTAAAAATGTTTTCAAGTGAGAATTTACTCATATTGACATAATAGATTTCTGCTTATGTATTCTATACTAAGTGTTTTCTAAGGATAGAAAAGAAAGAGGAATAAGCTTCATTTGCAATAGTTTGCTTCATGTTTGAGAGATCTAGAGCTATCTAGACAGGGAAACACACACAGAAACGAACAGACATTTTCAGGTACCCAGACGAGAGGACAAGTGTTTTCTGAGCACTTTGTCCTCGGGGTCATCAGCTGAGGCATTTGTGCTGTGATGTGGACAAGCTTCGTGTATAGGCAGCACTAACTAAATAAAAGTATATTCCCAGTAGAGCAACAAAACAGTCTGGCTGGTTCAACAGCCCTAAGTAGTTTAGCAAAAATACTAAAACAAAACAAAACATAACAACAAAAAAAAACCCAAAGCAAAATAAAATTAAAAAAAATAGAGAGGGGAAAAAAGAGGAAAGGTAGGAGAACAGAAAATACAAAGTGTGCATTTTCCAATCAGTCACTATCAGAAATGTATCCAATTGGAAAACAAAAAATGTCACAATCTCTTATTCTGGGTCATTGCAGTGGAATTCCTCTAAGGTTTGAGTCCCTCTTCCTGCTGCTGATTTATGTAAAGCAGAGTGAAAGGTGGGCCTGGAGTACAGAGCTGCCCAGAGTTAGCTTCTCCCTCTCACACCCTCCCAGCTGCAGCTCCTCTTTCCAGGCAACAGCGCACATATAAATCAGATTTGTTTCCCTGGTCTTTAGACCTCTTCCACCACCAATTTCCACACCCCCAGACTTCTAGCTCAGAGGGACAATTACTGCTGTACTTTGCTGCCTCCATTTCTCCAGAGGCTTTACTGTACACATGGGGATGAAGTCTAATCCGAATACTGCAAGGACCTTTCTGGAGTCCCCCGTGGGGATCTTGGGGGGAACCAGCGTGACTCAGCAGGAACCCTGTCAGGATCTTGTAAGGATCATGTGGGCACCCTGCAGCAAACCTGGGGGGATTCTGGCAGAAAATAGCCTCACTGAAGGCAAATCCCAGAGCTCACTGAGGTTAGCTATGATCTAAGGGAGTACAAGTTGAGGACTGTGGAGTAAAGAGGAGGCTCTCTGGGCTGCAGGGATGTGTTGCTTCCAAAAGCCATGGGTGCTCTCTCACACCCACAAAGGGAGGAAGCTGCGTCCCCACCAACAACCCTCGGGAAGCATCTCCTGCCAAATGGTTGACAGCAGCTGGGGCTGAATTTTCAGACTGGGCCAGATGTGCCTCAATGCTGCTGCCTTGTAGCATTTTCCCCTCCGTCTTGTGGGGTGGGATGGGTAGGGATCAAGCCCACAGGAGAGTCTAGGGGCTTGGCAGGACCCTGAAACACAGACCAAAGTGGTGGCACCCAGCCCAGGGAAGGGCTGAGGCCCTGCAGCTGCTGGTCTGGGTGCCCCATGGGAAGGGTCTCCCCAGTCCTTGTATTTCAGCCTTTTGAAAGGCTCTAATTAAGCAATTGCTTAGATTAGGATGTGGGCTTGAAGCCAGGCACTTCTCCCAGGGAAGAGCAAATGGCACTTCAGATTTGTCACCCGAATTCACCATTTTTCACATTTCTTTTTGCAGTACACAGGAGAGAGGGCTTTGGCTGGTATTTTCCCCAGAATGTTTTTTTTTTTTTTCCACCAAAATTATATTATTTTTTTTGAAAGAGGGAGCGCATGCAGTTCTGATCATCCAAGTGCCTCCATCATCTCAGAGTTTTGGCTAAGGCCAGACTTCAGGGAGCTGAGCAACCCAGGGGGAGCAAGTTCTGTGCCTTTCCCTGTGTTACCTAAAGACTCAGCGCTAAATGCAATTTCTGTGGACAGATGTAGTGGGCGATATCTCACTATTTTCTAAAGGCTGAGGTCACCCAGGAAGGGATTTTAAATTACTGAGAGTTGACTGAGCTTTTTGGGCCAAAATAGCATCCATGTACAGGATCGGCACAGCAAGGGGATATGGCTTGGAAGTGAATGATTGTGGATAAAATACATTTGTGTGTGAGAGAGAGAGAGGGAGAGGGAGAATCTGGGGACACACAGTAAAGACCTCTCTAATTCCAAGGCAACCTCCTCCTGTGGCTTTGGAGAGGTATATTGACGAGGGGTGAGGTAAGGCACTTTTATTTTCATGTAAATCTACCTCTCCCTCTTCCCTCCTCCATCTTTATTTTCCAGATATTTTCCTCCCCTGTTCCCAAGATCCTCCTCCTGAGCGGCCACCATGGGAAGTAAAACCCTGCCGGCCCCAGTGCCCATCCATCCTTCCCTGCAGCTCACCAACTACTCCTTCCTGCAAGCATTCAACGGGCTGCCCGCCGTGCCCTCCGACCACCTCTCCAACCTCTACGGCTTCAGTGCCCTGCACGCCGTGCACCTGCACCAGTGGACTCTGGGCTACCCGGCCATGCATCTGCCCCGCTCCTCCTTCTCCAAAGTGCCCGGCGTCTCCAGCCTGGTGGACGCGCGGTTCCAGCTGCCGACCTTCCCGCTCTTCCCACACGTCATCCAGCCCAAGCAAGAGGCTGCCAACATGACCCTCAAAGCCAAACCCCGCTTTGACTTTGCCAACTTAGCAGTGGCTGCCACGCAAGAGGACCACTCTAAACTGGGACAGGCAGACAGTCAGGGCTCACCTGCTGGGCTGGGGTCTTTGCTTGAGGTGACTAAACTCTCACCAGAAAAGAAACCCACGCGGGGAAGGTTACCGTCCAAAACCAAGAAGGAGTTTGTGTGTAAATTCTGTGGCAGGCACTTCACCAAGTCCTACAACCTTTTGATTCATGAAAGAACCCACACCGACGAACGGCCCTACACATGTGATATTTGTCACAAGGCTTTCAGAAGACAGGATCACCTGAGGGATCACAGGTAAATGTGTATTTTTTCCCTGTACGTTTTCCCTTGTGTATTTGTACTCTCTCAGTTAGCCATCTACATACAATATTTTTATAAGAAAAGTTAAGTACCCATCCAACCTAGAGTGTTCACTCTAGTTTTTCCTCTGCCCACTGCTAGTGGAAAAGCCCAGGTAACTCACAGTGGAAGATATACCTCACTCTATAAAGACAACATTCACAACCTCCTTTTTAGATTCCACAGATGTTTTCATCCTCCATTTGCATCATGTGTCCTCTGCCTCTATGATTATTCAGAATTGTCGTGAAGCCTGGTGACCCCAAAGTAAGAGAGAAGTTATTTTTTCCCTGAGAAAGGCACCCTATAACCCTCTGATGCCCCCGTCTCTTGCACACATTCATACAGACAATTGCCCAAGCGCCACACTCCAGACTCTCAGTCTCAGCAGTAGGTGTAAGAAGTGTCCAGCATATTCCCCCTCACTGCTGAGTTTAGGCCAGTTATTTCTGACATCTCAATTGTTTTTCTCTCTTTAGATATATCCATTCTAAAGAAAAGCCTTTTAAGTGTCAAGAATGCGGGAAAGGATTTTGCCAGTCCAGAACACTAGCGGTCCACAAGACACTGCACACGCAAGTAAAGGAACTGAAACCTGCCAAACTTAAGTGTTGAATCTCCAGCTTCTATGAACTTTTCTTCCCCTTCAGACTTCACACCAAAACTAGAGCAGAAACAAAACTTTCGGGATGGGAGCACTGGACTTTATGCTTTGTTTTTGTTTCTACTTTAAAAAGGGCGAAATCTGCACCCCTTCAATCCCCTGTCCAAGAAATTAACTTCCTAAGTCGTGGGTGAAAAGATTATTTTGCATTAAAAATATACAAGAATGATACAGAGAGTGCTAGCTGACTTGTGTGGCTTTGATAAACTTTATGCCAAAAGGTGGTGCTCACGTGTTGGACAGGAATCTCTTTAAAACCAAACAAAAACCCACAAGACACCCCCGACCAATCCCCCACCTAAAAAAATCCCCAAAAACAAACCAAAAATTGTAGCTTCCAAAAGTATTACTTAAGAAAATCCAAACTCTTATTTTATACTTTTTTTTTTTTTTGACTGTATAAAGCTTCTTATTTTTACACTTCAGGAAATACAAAGAATTCCAGAAGACGATTAAGAACTGAAACGGTGGTTTTTCATCACAGCACCATTAAGACAAGGAGAGGGGCAACTTGCAAATCTCATTTGCTAGTTTCTTTTCAGAAAAGGAGAAGAAAATTAATGTTTGGAAATGACCTAAGTCTCTCAAGTGGGGAGTCCTATCATGCGTTAGAAAATGCATCCAGATCTCAGACGCACGGGTTCCTGGTGTTGGGACAGATCAGTGTTCATGAGACATGGAGACCTTTTTTATTACCTTGTGGTCTGGTGTGCTGTGAGGAAGTTTGTAACTTCTGGACTTATTTAAAAACCCAGAGGAAAGAAAGATGGCAATACGTCAAACTGACGGTATGCACAACGTGGTTTTAGTGGTACTTAAAGTCTTCGTGTGTCCTGGTGTGAGAGAACAAATCTCAACTTGAGAGCGTATTTTTTTAAATGCTGGCTTTCTGAACAGTGTATTCAAATTAAGAGACATTCCAATAAGTTCTGTTTATTAAAAAAAAAAAAAAGTTGTATGGCTGTTTGGCACTTTATGCTGATTATTGGTAATTGACATTTATCACTGGATTGTGTGTGGTTTTTAAGTATTAAAATAAATTGTTATTTTACAGGCAAGTCCGCATGGACTACATATGTGTTCATTTGGTTTCTGATCTCTTCCCTGGTAAATTCTCTTTGTCAATATTCAGAACCTTTTTTTTTTCTTAGTTAAGTTTTTATTTCTTCAGTGGTTGTGTCTACCAGTCTTGAAAAGTTTGGATCTTTTTTCTGTGCATTAGCTTTCCCCCTCCAAATTTTCCTTTTCCTCTCCTTTTTTTTTTTATTATTTTATTTTTATTTTTATTTTTTTTGGTAAGGCTGACAAAAGTAAACATCTGCGGAGAGTCAAATAATTTTGCTGCTAGTGAGGAAAAAAACAATCGTCTTGGGTAACTAAATCGTGGGTATTAGCTGATAAGATTAGGTGTCAGAAGCGTTATAAAACAAATCAGATGAGTAATGGGTGACCTGTTGCTGCTCTCGGTGCCTGGAGGCGCTGCGGGCAGAGCCGCCTTCGCACCCCCGATCCTGCGTTTGTCAGGAGCGGGCATTTTTCAGTCACATCTTCGGCCGGTTCCGCGCTCCTTGGGGCGGCCTTTGATTCCCGGCAGCTGTCTTAGATCACAGATGTTTATTCCACTGCGAAACCTCTTTGGATCGAGACGGGGGAGAGAGCTCAGTGCTGGGGCATCCGCTCCAGCCTTTGAAGCGCCTCTTGCCGCCGTCCTTTCTCGTCCTCTCGGCAAACCCTAAACCTTCCTCCTCCCGTCGCGAGTCAATGCCCCCGCGATAAGAGAAGCCTCTTTTTCTGCAAATTAGCGATGCGGCAGAGGTGACCTGGGAGCTGCGCGGCGGCTCCTGCGCGGATGCTCGGCCGGAGCGCGATGCTCACCGACGGCAGCGCGGTCCAGTGCGGCTCTTCCTCCTTTCCCCCTGCCGCTTTTAGTAATTATTCCTTTATTTGGTCAAAGAATTCTGTCAAGGACAGGAATAAAACGTGCGGTTGTAGCTCATTTAATGTAAGGGGAGGGGGGAGAAACCTCTCTCCCCGTGTTATTTATTGGAGACCCGCTCGAGCGCACCGTAAGTGATGAAAAGGCTCTTGCAGGACGGGCTGCGGACCCACCTCCGGCTTGGGAAGGCCCTGGGGGAGCTCGGATGCGAAATGCCGCCTGTGCCCGCATCCAGCTCCGGGAGCACGGGCAGAGATTGAAACCGGCTTGCTTGGGATTTGCTTCCCACGCCGCTCGAAGGTTTTTGGTTTTGGCATGTGAAAAGCAGCAAGCGAGGGCTGCGGGGTGAAGTCCGCGGTAACCTGCAGGCAGCCGGGGCTGGCCCTGCGCGGGAGGAGGGCGGGACGAGCGCGGAGATCTGCGCGCCGCTCCGCCGGCGTCTCATGCGCGGAGCCTGCCCGGCTGGAGCGAGGAGCATCCCTCCATCCATCCCTCCATCCCTCCATCCATCCCTCCATCCCTCCATCCCTCCCTCCATCCATCCCTCCATCCCTTCGCCGAGCCGGGCCGGGATGCTTGCTCGGCAGCTTGTCTCGGAGGAAATTTGAAGGTGTCGTCTCCCGCGGCTCTCCCCGGTCCTCGGAGGGAGTGTGGAGGGATTGTCGTGCACAAACCCCGCAGGAGCGGCCGCCTTTCTCCGCCGTGTGTGGCTGTCCCGGAGCGCTCCAAGGCACACGCCGGCCGCCCCCGCCGTGCCGGGCCGGGGTCACGGCATCCGCGCCTCGCCCGGGGGGACCTGCAGCCCAGAGCACTGACACGGAGTCAAGGGGCAGCCTGAAGGCTGGGTGGCTCATCCTCCTCCGTGCCCTTCTAAACGGAGAATCAGAGAGAAAATCCCCGACAGACTTCCCCGTCCCTCTCGTGTCGCTCCTGGCACCAAGAACGGGAACAAGGATGCACCGGGACCCGGCCGCCGAGCGAGAAAGAAAGGGGCACCGCCGCCTGGAACCAGGTTTTCAGGGGTCGTAACTGCGAGGCAGAAATCCGAATCGGGTCCGCAGGGAGGGAGGAAGGGACTCGGGTCACTCCTCCGAGGCTTTCCCACCGCTACACCGTCTCCTTTTCACCGAGGAGCTGAAGCACCCGTGGCGAGGTAAGAAGCCGTGTCAGTAACTGGTTCCTGGGAACCATTAGAGCTGCGGGGTCGCAAAGGTGGAGAAACCACTCCTCCCAGCTGGGCATGAGAAGCGTTTCATTTGAAAAGCTGGAGCTTGGTGATCTGACTGCCAAGAATTTCTTGGGACCTGCATTTTTGTGTGCAATTAAAAAGAAAAAAAAAACAACAAACCCTCCAGAACTGACATAATTAGAAATACAGATGTATTAAAACTACATGGGCATGCCGAGCGCAGGATGCACATACAACCTCTTAATGTCACTTGTACTACACTTAAATGTGTGTGTATTTCCTCCTCCCAGAAGGCCACTTTTGCCCTGGTGCTAACAAAGGCTATCTATCTGGTCATGCTCCCAGCTGTATGGGGGAACAGTTTGCCTTTTCCCTGCAGTATTTTGAAATTTGCTAGGCAGTATCAGTTCGGCGATTCCAAGGAAAGCAAAGTAGAGATGAAATTATGACAGTCAGAAGAGATAAATTGTACTAAACCCCAAAATAAATGAAAGGAATTAGATGGGAAATGTGCCTTTTGAATCAGGATCACAATTTAAATGATTAATTGCTTTCCCTCTCTTTCTTTTTCTTTTCTATCATTGCATGTGTTTTAATCTGACATTCATGCAGTGAATAAAACTTACTTAGGCCTCTGTCTGCCAATCGAGGGCTGATTCTGTTTTCACAGTTGCTTTAAATTTTGCATTTTCATCATAAAAACATCGCTGAATGGGAGTTCGCAAGAATAAAAAACTGGGCACCTGACTCAAGTTGCCTCTTCCTGCAAGATTTATAAGGGAAACACAGTTTTTTTCCTTTTAATTATTTTTTTAACCATTTCCAGTTACAGAAGGAAAACATAAAGATGTGTTGGCACATCTCTTGCTCTCTTTCCCCCCCTTTGCATTCCAGTCATTCTTTTTCTGCCCATAAACTGTTAGTACTCTGCAAGAGCCTGATTCTGCACAGCCTACTAAGCCTGTTTTTCTGTTGGATGCATGAAAAAATCCTGTCAGATGGGGTCTTCAGTGTACATTCATGAAACAGAGCAAAAGCCTCTCTCAGAATGTGCACTGGAACAGCAAATAGTTACTTTTCAGCTGTGGATTGCATGTGTCTCTGAAAAGGGGACCACAAATCATTGGGTTTTTAAAGGTTCCGCATGAGTTGTATATTAATCCCAGTTTCCCTAGGGATGGATTAATCCCAGCTTCCCAGTTGTGTGGCTAGAGACAATGTGGATGGGGTGGGGGGCAGGGGAGAAGGGAGATTGGGAAAGGAGAGGGAAATTAAAAAGATATATCACAGGAATACATGGCCTAAGTGGCGAGGAGCCATAAGTAGTTTCAATACTTTTTCTACCTCTGTCACCACATGTAAGCTGAAGCAAATCACTCCGGTTCCCTGTTTCAGTTTCTTCATCTGTAAATTTGGGGTAATGCTGCTGATTTTGCTCCCAGGAGACTTGGCACACTCATGTAGAAACTCCTGCTCAAACCTCAGTAGTGAAAGCAGAAACTCCAATCCGTACGAGGGCAACTGAAAGCAGCGGCTGATCTGGGTGATCTAATGGAGTGTGTACGACAAATTTATATTCACGTGTAACTCTTTTGCAGCCCTGGCAGTTTTGTTGAGAGATGGAGTCCTAGAGCCCAGTATGCTTTTCTCCTCTACATTCCTATCCAGTGACTACACAGGAGGAATGGCATGGGCCAAGTTCATCCCTGGTGGGACTCCAATGACATCAGTCATCTTTATAGGAGTTTTTTGAATGAAGTCAATTGGGTTTTACAAGGACCAAGTTTGACCACATGCATTTTTAACTGCTCAGAGAGCTGCAGGAGTGAAGGAATCTTCCCTTCCCTTAGGAAGAATCACTTCTCAGTCTGGGAGACACAAGCAAAGCCTTTGATTTGTTTTGCACAGTCAAGCTTACCTTATTTAAACTCAAGGAAGAGCTGAAGTGCACTCAACATCCAGCAGAACTCCAAAGAAGCAGCAGCCTAGCTGCTCTAAAGTGTTCCCAGTTTTTGGTGGAGCTCTGTGCTTGTCCCCAGGCTCAGGGCAGGTCCTGCTGATCCCCAGCAGAACTGTTTCCATGGCAGAGGGCAGTGCCCTGCAGGAGCACCAGCAGAAGGCCTGTGAGCAAAGCAGTGGCTTCAGCACACGGCTGTGCTGGGGCTGTTCCCTCTGCCCTTAATCAGACCTGGCTCTTCCAGGGTCCCTGTCATGCTCAAACATCTCTGCTACATCCAGTTCACATCTACGCTGCTCTCTGGGGCTGTAAATGCATTACCAGTTACACCTGGTGAGAACCTGGTAGATCACTAAGAAGGGCATTCTGTCCTCCATCTGTGAGGAGGAGGACAGAATGTTGGTGCTGATTCCCCCTACACCTTACTCCCCTGCTTTAGTGGAGTCTGACATTGCACCAAACATACAAAAGTTTATAAGAGCATTATAGTTCCTGGCTCAGTGGCTACTGAAAAATAAACCAACAATCTGATCAGCATCAGTGATTACCAAAAGTTTGTCTATAGAGTTTGACATCACTAATCAGTTAAATTATTTGCAAGGTCAGTTCATTCTGTTTTCCTATTGCATCTGTTGAGGAACAAGTCAATTTGAGCAGCTAGAGAACTGTATTGCTAAGTGTGAGCAGAAGAACATGTGCTCTGGTCCTATGAGTGACCCCAGCTCTTTCCCAAGGGATGAATGTCATGCTTCTTTCCCTGATTTCTAATGTGCCTTCTGTCTTTGCTAGATCTTTGAGTGATGGAAGTCACATTTAATTTTCAGTATTTTTGCATTATAGGTGTATAAGGATGAAATCTGAATTTATAGGCTTGTTCATCTCTTACAGCAACTTGACAGAATCAAATGGAGCTATTCCAGTTTTACAGCTGAAGTTGTGAATTAGGCCTAGTAATGGTTTTGCTGCAGCCACAAAATTCATACTATTGAGACCAGCTACTTTTTTGTCTATTTCAAATTTTCCTAAGTTTTAATTTACCACTTTGTTTTCTGTCTCTATTAGTCTGTATGTCATTTAGGATAGAGGAAAAAAAGAAATTTTACTAGCTTTTCAACAGGATACATCAAATTGTACTAGAGACTTGGTACCCAGGTTTTCTTTTTTTTTTTCCCCCTCCTTTCTTCAATCTTTATTTTTCAGATAATTTTGTTTGCTTGATTTTTTTTTTAAATTCAAATTGCTAATACTTCTTTCTCTCATCCTTCTTCTTCTTCTTGTCCTCCCCATTTCAATCTGTGATTCTGCCTCTTCTTCAGCTCTATTTTAATTTACCTACATACTTTATTTGCCACATCACTAGCTCTGATGACTCTACTTCAATCTGGTGTTTTTTTTGCTTCCCTCTGGTCTTCTTCATCAAGCTCAAGTTAGTGTCTTCCAGAATAAAATTCACAACAAATCTTTCTTTTTCCAAGTCTCTGAATTAATTAATCTCTTCATCCTCTTGCTTTCTTCACTTGTTTCAAACAACCACATAATTTCCAGCCTTTTTCCATCATGACACCTTTGCTCTTTCTGGCTTTTTGGTATCAAACTGGAGCTGCTCAAATCACATTTTATGAGTGAATGATTAATCTATTTAACAACTTTTTTATTCTTTCAAGGATTGTCCAGACACAACATGGCTTTCTTCCAAATGTGTGTAAAGATATTTCAGTTTGTATATGTCTTGAAAATTCTTTTGAGGCTTGCTTTTTATCTATTCATTTTCCAGGCGTTCAGTACTAGGTTAAAAAAAAGAAGTCTCAGGTACATTTTCAGAGATGAGAGGAGAAAACTTCCCAGTAAGGAAATATAAAAATAGGTAAAAGCAGATCTTATCTAAATTTATAAGAGATAGGAGGGGTCTGTGCTGCATGGTATCCTTTGGGAATAGCTCCATATTGATCAGTGTGTTCCCAACCCTGCTGTCCTTCCCCACCTGCCACAGCCCTTGAGGCTGGTGACACATGTCCAGAGGCAGGACAAAGCAGGGGGTCAGCAATCCACAGCTATACAGGGCTGTGGGACTCTTCCTCTGCTCAAGAAAATCTCTTTCAGGTTCTTCCATCCCGTACTGGTCAAACTCTCAAACCTCAAGAATAACAATTCCCCATGTTTCTTCCCAAACTTACACAGACTTCTGAAGCCACTCCAGTGTTTCAGGCACAGCCTCCTCTGTTCTTCACTCTTTCCTCTTTCCTGGATGTCTGTTCTGCATGCAGGGAGCACTACAGCCCCATGCTGGTGCCTCTTCCAGTCTGGCATTCAGCTGGTCTCACTGGGATCTGCACAAGGGTTACTGTAGCTGGCCACACTATCGTGAGGGTTTGAGGATGTATTTTTTCTTGTGAGTTGCATTTCATTGTAACTGAGCATGGTGATAAAACACTTTTTGTTTTTGAATTGTTTGATCTGAACTTCAACAAAATTCTTTTTTTTCCCTAGATGACTTTTTTTTTCACTTCATATGGGAAATTTTATATTATGAGTGAAAGTATATTGGCTACGGGCTGGCAGGTTCTTTTCCCCCTTTGCACACATAAAACTGGGTTTATGTAAGTGTTCTTGAAAGGGACATGAGCAATAACATCATCTGTGGCAGAAGGAGAAATCACAGACCGTCAAGAATGTGCCACTTTCCATGACTTCCCTTTGAACTGTCAGTTAATTCTTTTGGTGCCTATTGTGTACTTATTTTTCTGTTCTTCCTTAAAATGGACTTTGCTTGGAAAATGACTTCTCTAACACTTTACAAACATCTCTGGCTTTCACCACCCCTCAAGTGCATTGCTGGATGTCTACTGAACATCCAGTGAGTCGCTGGTATGCCAAATTTAGACTGTGTGGTGAAGGCTACCCTGAACAACTCGGAGCACAGTGTTGGCTGCTGGTCATAGCAACCAATAAATAATTAAGAAGTTGGATATTTGATGATCCTTCAAGAAGAATGACTCACCCAGCCCTCTACTGTTGATTTCTTCATTAGCACAGACTTAGATCCAGGCCAAGAATTGGTTTTCCCTTATGCTTTTATTTGGTGACCACTTGGATATGGCTTAGGAAACAGTTAGTGTCTCTCCAGCAGTTGGGAAACATTTATTTCCAGCTGTTTATTTCCCTCAGTGGATTAATAAGTCTATTTCAAAGTGCTGCAAAAATGAAAACTAGATTTTCAAAATGGGGAAGGAAGAAAATTCGCAGAGAGACATCAAACTCCCTTTTTCCTGCACCTCAATGTTTAAATGAATGGCTCAGTTTCCTTAGCTTTCCAATGTACCTAATCAAGTATGTAAACTATATGAAGGGTAATAAAAGTAATTCCCTCCACTGCAGAGAATAGGAGGGGAAATCAGATGGAGTTAATATTCTGGAACACAACCTTTCCACTGACCTGGTATCAGCTCAATTATCACATTATGGAAACAACACTAAGTTCCTGCAAAGGTTTCACTCAGTGTAAAGCAGTCAGCAAGAAAGGCTCAGTGCTTGGTGCCTTTCACTCAGAAGCTCTGTGGCCCACAAAGCCTCCTTGTCTTTTCCTCTGGCACAGAGTTTAATTCTTACACATAGCTTAAGACTTTTTATCTTGTTTACTGACATCTTGTATTCCTTACCAGGTGGAGATTCTTTTTTATTCTGAGTTTGGGAGAAATATCTATTACACAGTTCTTATGATTTTAATAAGATAGGTGTTTTATCCCTGGGTGGGTGGAGTATGCTGTCTGCTCTCTTGGGATGAGGAAACCTACCAAGTTCCCTTCAATAGCAACCTTGCAAAAGTAGAACGAGCATGGATGCAGCTGATGATAAGGACAAAGCTCTCATTACTGCTGCCACTCCTGTGAGAGCAATGAGATGAATCAGAAGGGACTGAATGAGAGAACAAGCTCCTCTTGTGGGCAATTCCATGGCCAGACAAAGAAGCAGAAATTATGGGTACAAGTCTGTCTGGTCCTGGCATATTTCTCAGACCAATTCCTGCCATTTTGGACAATTTGGAAGAAAAAGATCAAGAGAGGCTTGTCTAAACCTGGAGGTGTGAATGGGGATTTGAAAGTCAGAATTCCAAAGCCAAGCTTCTAAAGTTATCATATAAGCACCAAACTCACGGTGTCCCAATTTTCAGAGATACAAAGTGCCAGAAAGTCCCAACTAAGTCTTTGTTAGCTGCAAGTGTTCAGTGCTCACAACATTGATTTTGGAACTTTAATTAATGATTGTTAGTCTCAGTACCCAATTTATAAATCATTCCTTGGGTTTGGACCAGTGTCTATAGATCTCCAGATGGAGAAGAGTGTGACCCAAAGGTGGATTTGGCAACTTCAGTATGCTTTAGGTCAAACATCTGTAGGGAACATGTGTCTGATTTCCTTACAGCTTCATTGTTTCAGTAGATGGTGTATCCAGTGCAATGTTATATCTGCTACTGAAATAGCTGAATGCAAATACCAGGAACCTCTGGGAAATTTTAGTTAATAGGAAAATAATCTAAAACAAATTCATCTGGTTATACAGCCAGGAGAAAAGAAATGAAAATAAAAGGAATTACTGGTCCAACCAAGTAGGCACAGAAATGAAACCCCTCCAGGATTTTCTTTTTAGTTTCTCCAACTTCCATTAATTTAACGAGCAAACTAGGTCAGCAGCACAGTCTTGTTATGCTAATAAACGAATGCCATAGATTCACTAATGTTAAATTGTCCAGGCATTCAGCATCATTTGCTGCTTTGCAGGGGGAGCTGTGGCACAGCAACTCTGTCTTTGGCTCAAGTCCTAATTCAGACACTGAGCCCTGTGAGTCAATGCAGCAACTGCTGAAATGAAAACCCAGCTATGGGAAAGCAAGCTGCAGTACCACAAAACATCAATTAGCCCTTTTCTAGCCAGGGTAAGAGAAGTCATGTAAACTGCATTGTAAGTTCCTACATTTAGATGTTATGCTGATAAAAGACTGGGAGGTCAGCCTGAGATGTGGAAAGTTTTGTATCAGGCTCTCATCACAATACTGATGTATTTGCTTGAACTGTTCAGTAAACTTCATTAGTGCAACATTGTAAAATCTAAAGAAAGTTCTGAGATGCTGTTTTCTCCATGTGCTGTCTCTCTGTGGAAGGAAAGTTTATTAACTGTTAAACTGGTTACCAAAATCTCAGTGGACCAAAACTGATAACAGTGCTTCATGTAAATAGTATTTTATTTCTCTTGTGGTGGGTGGAGATCTCTGTGTACCCTCTAATTTTTGTCTTTTTTTGTCTTTTTTTTTTTTTTTTTGCTGTCAAGATACGAAAGAAGAAAAAAATGCAAATAAACACATTTGACTTAATAAAGCTATAAATCAGTTTAGTCCTTAAAAAGGCCATTTCCCTGATCTGGATTCAAGAACTCATTGCAGAACAACTTCTTGGAACACAGGTAAAAAAAATTGCATAATAGACTGAAACAGAAGAGTTTACAAAGAATGCAAATGTTAAAATGCCTTTGCAAGAAAAATCGGCATATTTATATTAAAAAATACATTATATAAATGAAGCAGAAATATAGCTTAAATATATTTAGGGTGAAATTATTCACTTTATTGTGATATTTCAGCACTATCTAGAATACTAGATATGCTAAAAGGATTTTAAAACAACACATCCTGAATTTATAACCTGAACTTTTGATTGAAAAAATAATAAATTGGATACTGGAAGGTGGTTAAGACATGCTAAGTCTGGCTCTCAATTTCCAAAATAGTACATATCCATCTCTGGAGTTGTTTTGTATTGCTGCTCTCAGAAACAAGAGCTACAAATCCTGTTGAGAATATGTACCACTCTTGAATTTGGCATTGCTGAGGGCAGTAATTCCTGTCTGACCATGCACGTATGAACAGGCACATGCATGGCTCCTTGGCTGCTTGCACATACCATTTTAGACCTGTGGGGAACTTCTTGTCGTGATGGTAGAGCTTACAGGTTTTTCTCAACTGTTTCAGGGAAAGTTTTAAGACTTTGTGGATCTTGGGAATAATTAATTCCTCAAAATGCTGACAAGCCAATTGAAGAAGGCAATCTTAGGTTTAACTCTTCCACCTTTTCTGCTGATGTGAAGTGAGGATTAATCTGCCAAAAGGAAATGTACTACAAAATGGGCATTGGCTTTAAATGTTTGCCTGATACACTTTATGGAATAGACCACCTCATAATATTTTAATTTGAGAACTTTTTCCTTTATTCTTTTAATCTCCTTGTCATGGAAACAGTTCACAGTGACAACTCCCCAGTCCCATATCCAACCACGTGAAGTCAATGCTTTACATAGGGTGTCTTGAAGAGATACCAAAATCAACAGCATTTGTGATCTAGGATGGATTAGAAAATGAATCAAAAATACTTTAATCAAACCAGCCACTCTTTTTACTTAGCACTGATGATTCTGTATGCACGGCATATGAAGCCACATAGTGTGCAGCTTTGTGTTTAATTCTGTAACCGAGATACAGCACTCTGTAACAGAAGTTTGGCAAAAGTGGAGAAAATAAAAATATATTCTGGATGTTTGTTTAAAGTATAGTACAAAATTTGTCAAATTAATGAACAAGTATTTACTATGTGAGAGTATTTTAGTGTGTGTATTGTCCAAATTATATCTGCTACGTAAATTGTGTGTGGACAGCCAATATTTGCTTTTCAAACTGTCACTGGCTGTACTGGCTACCTGGCAATGTTCCTTTTTCCTGATTAGATGTGTGATTAATATTTCCAATCAATATTTTTACAGTTATGGGTTCCACAAATACTCATATGTGACTCCTTTAAATCTGGTGTCTGAACCCATTATGCCAGAAAAAAATGATGGAAATTGTGGCTTGATGATATTAATTAAAGAAAACAGCAAAAGGATATTTCTATACAAAATGAATTGCAGTGTTTTCCCCAGCCTAACACCCAGGCACCCGTTCTCTGGTAATAGACAATGCAGATACTTATAAAGAAATAAATATACATAAATAAAACAATTGAATTTTATTTCCTGCTTGCAAACTGTGTGTGGGTGGCAGTTTAGTCTCTTCTCTTATTCCAACTGGGTCAGATTCAAGTTGGACTTGAACACAGTTTGCATCTTGCCCTTTTTCTTGTGAAACTTGGGAACTTGTAGAAAGGGGTCATTTGGCAGGAGAAAGAGTAGTGTTTAGAGTTAGACTTTGCAACAGAGGTGAAGCTTAAATTATTGTACTCATATGGTGGTTGGATGATGCTTGGTCATTCCTCTCATGTCAGTGAATCAGAAGCCAGATGTCATATATTTTTTCTTTAATTCCAGACATAGAGTAGTGTCTTGCCAGGGTCAAACAAATATCCATGTATTCAGAAGCAAAAATCATGGTCATGCTGAAGGGTTTACAGTCAAGTTGGAATGTCTCAGAATCTATCTTTGAGTCAGGGTCCACACCCAGGATTTTGTTGCAAAAATCAATTTGAAAAGGAAGATAAATTACTTTTACTTAAATATTTCGACATTTTCATCTACATTATATGCAAATACAAATTTTTCTACTCAATTTTTATAGGTGTTCTGTAGACATGATGTCTGCATAGGCTGGTATGAGCATGAGTTATATGTTGCACATATAAGTTTTTTATTTCTTGCTATTGCAAAGGTGGAATGGTAGGTTTGAGCTCTAGAAAAGCCCAGCTTCAATGTCCTGTATTGAATTAAGGGTAACAACCAAACTGCTCATGGTTGGTAGCTCTTTAGATAAAATGCTTCTGAACTCACAAAGGTGCCAGTCTGTGAAGAGGGTCAGGGGTGGGTCTCTTGACTCTAAGACTTATAAATGCACAGTTAAAATGAACACTTAAAGACTTTATTTATATAACAAAAACATCTTATATGCTGTTAAAAAAGTAGCAATCTTAGGGATGCAATAATTTCAATCTTTTGTGATGTCTAATGTTTAAAATAGAAAATTATAGATGTTGAATCATGGATATATTCCTTGGAAAGAAGAGAATGATTTTTATACCCTCCTGCTAAAAGGAAGTCTGGTGGAGTTTCATTGGGAGTCCTGTCTGTGATGGTTTGGTGTGGTTGTGCAGCCAGGCTGATGCAGTGTGTGGGAGTGGAGACTTCCAGAACTGATGGGATACAAAGGAAAACAGGCAAGGCCATTTTAGAATAGAGAACATAAAACCAGCAACAGGTATGATATTTGCTCAATGAACAAATTACACAGCAGTCCAATAATCACCACAGTTTCTCTGTCAAAGGATTTGCCTTGCTCTGCCAGGCAGAGCTCCTTTCACTTCACCCAAGGGCTGGAAGACTTGGATTAGGGACACGTCACCTCCTCCTCCTTCCCAGGGAAAAGTGTTGTCAGAATCTGTCCTGCATATTGACTTGGACACTAATATTAGTTTCCTGTCTTTTCTGTATTTTTCTCCACTGAGGAGCCAGATAGCGCCAATCTGGGTCTGAACCCTCATTTGAAATCCCATTTTGGAATCTTTGTTTCCTCCTGTGTGTGGTCCTGGCATGTTGGCAAATGAAGTTTGAAGTTCCTTACTTGTTTGAAACTGTACAACCACATCAACTGAAGTCCATCTGAAACCTGAAGGTTCTGCTCTGTTTCTGGGAGTTTTAGTGCACTACTGCTAAGAGACTGGATAAGAGAGTTGGGAGAGACGAATCTCTTCTTTCTAGAGAGTCAGAAATAATCTTTGAATGATATTCCTCTATTCATGTGGGCTGTTAAAACATGACTGAGCCCAGATTTAAAAAAACTTTTGCAAAATTTATCCTTAGCATGTTCACCCAGTGGGAGAGAGAAAGACCTCCTCCCTAGAAAGACATCACACACCACTGTAATTGGCAACATGTGCATCAGACACACAACCTAAAATTAAATTGACATGTCTCAGGGATTCCATCTGCTGTCAGATCTAACCTACCACAAACTGAGAAGCAGAACTAGACTCACTCAGAGTCTCTGTCTCTCCTCTAAAGCTTCAATGATGTGATGAAGTAGGAGTCAAGGCACAAGATTTGCCACCATCCTTCTGTTAAGTATCCTGAAGAAAGATATAATCAACAAGATGAGTCATAATGGCTGAAAAGCTAGAAATCCACTGTGTCCTGTGTGATGATGTTTTACCATTTCTTACATCTGATTCACCTTGTGCCACTCATTGCTGATGAAGGTTATTGATCAGGACAACTGATTCACCAACTGACAGGACTTTCCATGCAAATTGTTTCTAGAAATGGACTTGACAACAAAATCAAATATAATGGGTTATTAATGAGAATTAAAAGGATGGTTGGTGTCTAAAGAATGTACAAATCTGTAAGCCAATAGAATTGCTTCTAATGCAAATATGACAAAACACAGTCGATGCTGTAGATGTCTGTTACAGTCAAGGATTAAAAACCAAAGAAGCCTCATTGACCTCAATCATTCCTTCCTTATGACTAAAATAACTCATGGTAGTGAGCACTGTGCTGCCCACTAGATCTTCATTTTTCTGTGTATTGTCAAAAAGGTGATGCTCAGAGACTGAAATATTGATTTTAAAATGAACAGGAGCAGACATTTGAAGTTCATCTGTCACTAATGGACAGAAAAAATTTTCTTGACTTAGTAGATACTTACATTTAATTTTTTTTTTAGTTGCAATAGTAATCCCTAACTATTTAAAAAACCCAAAACCAACAAAACCCCAAGAAAACACGCACACAAAAAAACTAATTGGAAAGGACTGTTTATCACAGCCGAGCATTCCCAGAAGGGGAATCAATTTATATAAACATGCTAAAACTGACCTATTTATGAAATGTTATGGAGAGCTGAGAAGAGAACCACAACAGATCTTTATCTCATGTTCACTGTTTTAAAAGATCAGCGGTTGGGTGAAGGCTGAGGTTGGCTATCTCATGTGTTTTAGATGTGAATGTCAAGGTCATCTAAAATCTGCTGCCAAGGTCACTGTGATTGCCAACAAAATGTAAATGTTCCAGGGCTCTCATTATATACTTAATATGAATATGAATATGAATATGCTTCCCTTTGAACATAAATCACAATGAATGCAGCAATAAGTTACTCCTGTGAAAGTCACAAAATACAAATGCAAATGAAAGAAACTATCATAAATAGTAGATGTAGCCCCTAAGGAAAAAAAAAACAAACCAACACAAGACGGATATATCTGTAAGTTAATACATGGTAATACTCTATTTTAAAAGTTACATTAATATGTATGTAGGCAGATTATTTTTAATGCAATTTATCTAGTAAATTAGTATGCATGTCAGAAAAATATTTAAAAGACCAAATATAGTTTGCAAGTTCTATTTTGCCCATAAAATGTCTGTCACCTTCAGAGAATTTTCCACGGACCTTCTTAACCAAAGAAAATCCCCACGCAATTGAGATCAATTACAAAATTACCACAGAAACTATCAGTCAGAGCAGCAGTTTCTCCCAGCCTGAATTTTACCAGGCAAGGATTCTTCACACAAGGACAGCAGTATTTCTATCTCACTAGGTGAGAGTTGATCATGCATGGTCATGTACAACTTAAGAAAGAGTGGGAAGGTATAAACCAGCCTCCTTCTGTCCTTTGTGTGTCTAACAGGTTGGCAAAGTTCAGTTACATCATTTGCTCCTCTCTATTAATACCCAGATGTAAGATCTGCATTCAGAGCTCCTTGGGAGCTTGGGCACGTACTGCAGAATGCTCCATTTTGGGAATCGAGCTGCCTCAAGTATCCTTCAGCTCCTGGTCTGTCTGCACTGATGTTCCTGATGTTGATACAGATGTTTCTCCTGAGCACTTAGTTACCACAGAAAATTTTAGGTCATACAGAAGTACTTTATCATTGCTGGAAATTGCAGTGCTCAGTCTCAAATTCTAAAGTTTCCCTAAAATCAGTGTAATAGTGAGGCAAAGCCTTAAGCAGCATCATTCCAAACCTACAAAATTAGAACAGTTGGAAATACTGACAAGGAGTAAAACAGTTTTCCAAATGAGAGAAGCATACACAACCTTAGGAAAGAGCAAGATATGGGTTGTCTAACAGTGCCCTGTAACAGTGTTTTATTTATGATGTTGCCCAGTAGCACTGCTCTAAGCTAAGACAATCACTGTATAAACAAGGATATTTCTAAGAGTGTTAGCTCTATTCACTGAAGAGTTGAGTGAGAGATAGGGGGAAGGCAGGCATAGCAAGGAGGAAGGGAGGGGAAAAGGCTGACAGAAAAAACAAGGCAAGTGCCAAGGCAAGGAAGATAGTGTTTGTGTTTAAAAGTAGAACTTGAAGTTGTGCCAAATCAGAATTTTCTTCAGGAACTTGAGAACTGAAAACTTCATGAGCATACTCAGATCATGGGTAGAGGGAGACACTGAAAATTCACTGTAATGTGCTGCCATAAGTCTGAGGAGAGAAAATGGAGAAAAGAAAAAACTGGACTTTGGCCACTACTGTAATGAGCTGAGGAAGGATAGAACATGAGCCTTAGTAATTCTTTAGTAAGCCTGGCTCAAGCAGATGGTGTTTAACAAAATCTAGTAGCAGCCAGGGGTTTTCATATCCTTTCTGTTCTAGGACCAATAAATAAATAAATGATACATATACATAAATACATACATAAAGAGACAAGATTCTGCTGGTGGATTTGGTTTAGCTCTGAATTTGCAGGCAGAGGTTTCTGAAAGTCGAAACTCTGAAACTCAGGCTTCAATGGCTGAATGAACATGGACTTGAAGAAATTCTGCACAAGTTTATAAGTCACTGGAATAGCACAAATTCATATTGATGGGAATTACCCTAGAGTTGAGTTCAACCAGGAAGTTCACAGCTTTTAGTGTTGATGCTCTGAGATCACGTTTATATGAGACACCTTTTCTGGGAAAATACACTTCATTTGGAAGATTATTTTGAAATTTTATTTCTGGCTCAGCACAGTTCTGGATAGTTTTTTGTGGACTGTAACTTTGTCAACAAAGTTGCAAGAAACTATTTGCTTTCACTACCATAAGAAAATAAAATTTTAATATTTTTAATACAGGCTTTGAAGTATTGTAAGGTAGGTAGAATTTATAAGGCAGGTAGTCATCCTCCTGCCATATAATGAATTCTAAACTACTATTTAGAAAATAAGCTGTGGAATTTGGACAGAATCTGAGGCTCCTCTTCCCATCCAGGGAATTAATGACATCCATGGGTGCAGGGTTTCAGTGTCAAAGGTTTCAAACATTTAACAAGGTGTGTTAACTCACTGCAACTAATGGTCTTATTCTCATGTAAAATGCCTAATTTCCTACCACAAAAAGAATGAAAGAGTCAAGCTATCATTTCTCCCTTGTCTGTCTTCTCCGAATGGGGCAATATGGTGCATTACAGTGAAAGAAACTAAATGGACTGGAAAAGGTCCATGGAGTCTCGAGAAGCAAGGAAAAAGGCAACAAGGAATGATGGTTCACTGTGCTCTCTGTTCCTCTGTGGCATCTTTCTACTGGCCACTACTGGAATCCATGTACTGGATCAACTGAAGGTTTTGTTGACTTAATCCTGTAGTTTTCTCTCCTGCAGAAATCATCACTATTCCAAAAGATGGATGGAAGTGTTCTGGTCCTTCATTTCAAGGAACTGAAAAAAAACCCCAAGAAATCTTGGTCAAATGTTGCTTTCTTTAATGAGAAAAATGGTAATGACATTTTCCCCAATATGCAACTGGATAAAACTTTACAGACACCATTCTGATGAAAACTCAGAGCATCCCATTTCCTCTTCCAAGCACCAGCACAAGAACTGCTTACAGAAACACAGAGCTGGGAATGATCTCAACAAACTCCTCACATTTCTCCTGCATTAAAGGGTTCTACTTCTGTAATTTTTGACAGACGTTGTTCTAATCAATTTTAGAGATCCTCAAAAATGAAGAGTTTACGACTTCCCCAGAAATGTTACTTCTGTTTGAATGCAATTACCTAGAGCCCAGCGCGGCTTTTCTATTTTTCAGTTTCATCATACTGTTATTTTTGGTCTGTTCAGCCTCAGTAGAAAGTGTACTATTCCCATTTTCTTGGATTCAATTTTTATATGTTATTATACTCTTTTAGGGAATAATGTGAATTTGAGTTCACATTTGGAGTAAGATACTTACTCTGGATACTCCACTCTATCTTTAATAAAAGAAATTAATGTTATGTAAGTGATGAAAAGATCTGTATTAAAAGTAATAACAAGAACAGAAACTTGTGAGTGTGCAGCACTTTATCCATACAGACCATTGCTTTGGATTGGATTCCACAATTCTGTGTAACCACAATGTTCAAGAGCTGGTAAAAGAGCACTGTGTCAAGAGTAGACTTTATTATTCTATATTTTATTTAAATGCTTTGTCTAATATTTGGAAATATCATACTCATGTGGAAGTCACTCATATTACAGCTGATCTACTACTGCATTCATGTTGCATCAAAATAGAGAAATAAAGTAATAGATGAATTATTCTTTCTATTAAAATCTACAGCCTTTATTTCCCTGCAGAGATAGTATTAACCTCTGTGAGAAATGTATCTCAGGCCTGATTAATTAAATGAGGAATGTGTTTTAAAAATGTAGAGTTTTCTTAGGTGAGTTTTTTTTTTTGACAAATTATAACACAAACACGTCTTTTCTGTGCTGTGATAAATTTGATCTGCGCAAGTGACTTTCATGCTCTCAAAATAATTCAGAGTTAAAGCTCACTCCAACTTGCTTCACTGGATATCTGTTTATTCTTAGGAATACTGAAGATTTTAAACAGTATGACTCTGTCCCTTGTCCCTGATTAGTAATTCAGTAGAAGTGTCATAAAAAAAAATCATCAAAGAAATGAAAATAAGTGGCATGACACTGGAGACCCCATTCGAGCAATGTTGCAGCTCATGCTGGAAATGGAATCTCCAGTTTCATTTGTTTTGATGTACTGTATAAATATTTAAAGAATGCAAGCTGCAATTTTATCCAGCCTTTGCTGAATTCAGTGTCATGTCTTGGTGGGGGTCTTAATGCTGATTCTAATTGCTCTTAGAACTGCTGGTTCAGCAGACCAAGGGGGGATGTATGTAAGCCCATTTCTGCTCAGAAAAACAGCACAAGTTTGACTTGAAGCAATGGTTCAAGTCGTACTGAAATACCACAGAAGACACTGAGCCTGTATATATGTTATGAGATTTGATGCATGAATGATGACTCTCATCTAACCCTACTCTGCACAAATGCCTTCACTGCATTTCATAGCTTTTTGGTGTAGAAGGCATACTTTCATACACAATGAAGTAACTTAAAAGTGACAGGAATAGCCAAACTTAATGTAAGTAACAGAGTCATTAGAGAATGTTTTGTGATACTTTTGTTTAGAGGATTCATATGAAAATTTCATGACCTGCTTATTGAGAAACCAGATCCTTGTAAGATTAGAGAGCCAGGGCACTCTGTTGGTCAACATTTGAAGATTAATATACTAGAGTAATTAATATACAGAGTGACAGTTGTGATTCTCTGTGGATTGAACTGAAGACCATCAGAGCTAAATACAGGAAATGAAGACCCTGGAAGTTCTATCATGGGTTAATAATAGAATTCACCAATAAAATATGTCTGATAGATATAAGTAGCCTAACTTGGAGGATGAAAACCTGCCACCTGAAAATCTATTAGACTCACAGGGTAAGTGATATTGAGCTGCAACATGAAAACTTGTGAGAAACCATAAAATACCATCAGTCATTTGGCTGCCAATTCATCCTACTTCCCAAGTGTGTGTTTGCTGAGGAATGTACACAGCATCTGAACAGAAGCATAGGAGGATATTCCTATAGGATCATTCGTCCAACCACTACTACATCCATACTCTCAAATAAAATAAGGCAGGGCTTCTGTTTGCTCCTGAAGCTAAGTGACAGAGAGTGATTCCTGTCCACAAGACCCCTTGAAAAGGAGGCTGGGAATGTTGTTTGGTTTGTGCTGTTTCCAAGCTGTGAATCATTGCATCTAGAGCTGTACCTCGAAGCACCTTAGGAATTCAATGTCAAGGAAAATCACAGGACTGTGCCTAGCTGCTCCTGCACCTAGCCCTGTTTCATTAGGAACACAGTCCAAATTCATGGACAAGAATTTTATCCAACATAACTACTGGTGGTGATACTAATAAAGGAAAGGGAGTGTATGTGACCTGAATGACTTACTGATTCAAAGAAAAGGTAAAAAAGTTAAGTGGAGAAAGAATTGGTTAGTTCTGAACTTCACCTGCCTGCATGGTTCATCAAAAATCTCCCAGACTAATATTTTCGAGCCTTTAGTCTCTAAATGCAGCCCTTTAGAAGAAAGTGTTGCCTTTCACTATAAAAGGATGGATTTTTGTTTAAATGGTAACCCAGGAAACAGAGAAAGATATTGTTAAATATTACTGAGGTGTTTCTGGGAGTCTCAAGACTCTACTCTTCCCTGGGAGAAGATTATTCACAAAGGTATAATTTAAAACCACCAAGACTCCCATACTGCAGCACAGCAGCTCACTGAGCAGACAAAATGGGTCAGCACCAAAAAACAGAGCCTGGTTTTGGGGCCTGAGGAGCTGGGAGGCAGCTGGTACCAGAACTGCTGGTTTTTGAGCTTTCAGAGGCAGTGCTTTCTAAAATTTTGTTTTGTTTCTGGAGTTCAAGAAGCGTTTGTTCAACCCACTCAGGCACATGTTGCAATTCCTGGGATGTCCTGTGCAGGGCCAGGTGTTGAGATTTGATAATTCTTGTGGGTCCCTTTCAACTCAGTATATTCTATGGTTCTATGATTCTGCTTGATTTCCTTGAAAAAACAGAGGAAAAAGTTTTGCTGTCATTAATATTGTCCAAGAGAAATCGTCTCTCCAAAATACATTTGTGTTCATTTCAGTTCAGTTCATTTCAGAACATATCTTGTATGATCCATTCTCCAAGGATGCAGTCCATGCTTAAACATGCCTGCACAAAAATATGGGGAGTTTACTTATTTCAGTTGCTTTATATATAGATGAATGTAACACAAGCTGTTAATCTCACTTCAAAGCAAAATTTTCTTTCTCCATGTGATAGAACTGCCTTTTCTGGAGCTTGCAAAAAGTACTAGTTTATGCTTTGGGTCTGTTTGTGTTTAAGGCAAGGAAACACATCACACTGCAGTTTTCTCATTCTGCTCCATGAGACTTAGATAATTCACAGTGCTGTGGAAATAGCTTTTGAAATTTGCCCCGTGGGAGATATGCAATTCCAATAATTTCCGACCTTTGTTACCTCTGAACTCTATTTTACTTCCTTTAAGGAGACTTCTGTTTTCAAACACAAGCCTCTATTTTGGTTTTGGTGCAAGGAAGTCTTGAAAAGACAGCACACAATGGTCTCTTTTGTAGCCTTCACTGTCAGCTTTTCTAATTTTGCCATGTTTTGCTAAATTTTTCCCTGCTTCGTAATTCTGATAAGGATAAGGACAGGAGTAACCAAAGGAAAGTTCAGAGTGAAGAAGAGTAGAAGCTTCCTGATTAGCAAGAAAAAGAAGTATTAAATGCCTAATATTATTACAGATCTGCAATGCACATCCAGTTAGAAAAGGACAGGAAAAAGGTATAAGAATTTATAACAGATTAATAATTGCATCTGTCCTAAACCACTGTTTTTAATCCTGTTCATAGAAGATAGTTTATGAACCTGCTTTGGGATTCTTCTGGTTGAAAGAGAGTATATAAATATAAAGTAAACCCATAGCTGCATTATGCACTGTATGTCAGATGATTGAAGAAATTAAAAATATTGACTGTGGAATGTGCTGTGAAATAGGAATTAATGAACAAATGTGCTAATATGTAAATGACATATTAAATATATTATGAAACTCAATTTGTAGTAGGAAACAAATGATTGTTAGCAGATGACCTAGGCTTTTAACTTTGAAAGCAGAATCGCAAAGTAAAGCAGGTGGAGATTAATTCCTTGCCTTGTACCCAAGTAAATTAATTTTTTCTTTCTACAGTCTTGAGGGAGGAACCCAAGATTAGTTTTCAGAGTGTTACATGAATAAGTAAAATTAATGTGATATCTCTATCTGCAGAGTGCATTTTTACATGTGAGGATAAATTACTTTTGTGTCACTTTCAAACCTAAATAGTCTCTGTCAAGAGAATAAAATATCCATTAAAAAGATATTTTTAATGCTTATCAGAGATGTTTCTGTGCCAAATACATACTATCCTGTGAAGTACAGAATAGTGTGCTGGTTACTCCTTTGTTCTCAATATCCTTCATCCTGGTCTGCTGCCAAGGATCATTCACTCTCTGCACACATCAGCTGGGACAGGGAAAAATGAATGCAACTGAATTCACATCTCACTTTCCCTATTTCTCTGACTCTGATGTCCTCAGGGAAACTATTCCTCCCTGGTGTGGTATGAGCAACACCACCTACAGCTGTACCTTCAGCACAGACAGATGGCATCTTCCTTGCTTTGTCAAAAAGCAGACAAAGTGCCCTCTTTAAAGCTTGGAGCCAGCCATGTTATGATGACTTTTCTGAGGAAGGACAGCCTGTGGCACAAATACATTACAAAGTATAATGCAGAACTACTGATCTAACTCTGCCCACATCAGATGAGATCACCTCAGCATGGCACTGTTAGTTCAGGTGCCAGCACTATTAGTTCAGGTGCAGTTCAATGTGCTAACATGGCTCTGCTACTTCCAAAATCCACATCATTTTTCCTGCAAAGCCTTGCCATGCCTTGCTCAATTCTGCTGTGTGGTGGTACAAGGACTTATACAAATGCCCTGTCTACATGATGCCTTCTGTTAGATACCATATCTGCATTTATATAGACCTCTTTATTGGATTTAACAAAAACCAATCAATTTCCATATAGGAAAAAATTCTTTAATGGTAGTGAGGCACTGGAATAGGTTGCCAAGACAAGCTGTGAATGGCCCATCCCTGGAAGTGTTCAAGGCCAGGATAAGGCTTTGAGCAAGCTATTCTAGTGGAAGGTGTCCCTGTCCATGTCAGGAAAGCTGGAATGGGATGATCTTTAAAGTCTCTTCCAACCCAAGCCATCCTGTAATTCTGTGATTCTACTCTATGAACTCAGGCGGCAAATTGACATCCAGTAAAAGACTGCCTTGAATAGTTCACCATCCTAATGGACCAGGAGGAATAGGGGTTTGCCTAAAACAGCAGATTAATGTCTGGCATGCTGGGGTTTGAACCATCTCCTCCATGCCTCTGGTGGTGACTAAAGATTTTTAGCTGTTTGGGAAACACCTCTGTTTTATTCCAGGCATCACTGGATGCTCCCACTCAGCAGCTCTGTGCAGGGTACGTACACCAAGGGAAACCAGGACACATCTGCTGTGTTCTGTGCCCACCTGTGCCCATCAAACATCCAATAGTTGTGTGGGTGCTGGTCTGTGACAAGCACTTGGCAACACTACCTATGGATGTGCACAGCTGGCCTGGCCATTGCAAAAGGCAGTGCAGGCTGACAGGGGAAAAAGAGACAAGCACTGTTCTTCCATGCTTACATTGAGACAAGGACAAGGTGTGCAAATGTCTACAGCACCTTAGGGAACAGGTGCTTCACCTTAAAATCCAATGCAGAGATGCCTAAAGTCTCATGGCGGAGATTTTAGATTCCTCATGACAATACTGTGGTATCAGGCATCATAAAGCCTCAGAGTATCTTAAAGTAAATACAGATTGTTTACTTAGACCAGACTAATTTTTCTGTGTAGTTTTTTCACTGTCTGTTCTGATTTCTGCCATGCTTTTAGGGTAATCTTAAAACTTTGGATCTGGCTGTATATAGCTTCCATTGATTTATTATTTTCCTACATGCTATAACATAGAATATTTCAGTTGGAAGAGGCCTACAATGATCATCTGGTCCAACTCTCTGACAGCTACAGGAATGACAAAAAGTTAAAATGTTAAGGGCATTGCTCAAAAGTCTCTTAAACACTGACACACATGGGGCATTGACCATCTTTCTAGGAAATACATGCCTATTTCTATATTTAATTTGATAGGCTGAAGCTGTGAAGAATCATCCCTTCGCCCAGAAGTGCTACCATAAAAGAAACAATAGCAATGGGTCAAAACAGCCAGTGCTTTACACACATAATTCTTCTCACACTTTCATTTTTGCACTAAAAGAGCATAAAGGTTCCTTGGAGAGGGATTGATTAGGATTACTGGATTACTTGTATCCATTTAAAGGTATTTTTGGGCTGCAAGTGTGGTGGAAGGGCGCCAATTGTGAATTAAAATAAGGTCTTTTCAGTCAAAATTGCTTTGAATTTCTGTAAACATTAATTTAATGACGGTAATTACGATCCATTGTGAATGTTCCATGCCTGCAACACTCGTGACACAGCTCACAGTGGTAAACCTTGCAGGGGCAGGTATAGTGATGCATGTCAGGCATTCCTTCAGTTGTTTTTCATAGGATAAATGTTTTACTGCATATGTGTCTGTGTGCAGTGGACTTTGGCACTGAAACAGCTCGTGGAACATGCTACCCACACAAGTGGCTCCTGCTGCTGTCTGTGAACAGCCAGAGCATCACCTCCTCTTGCACAAACCGAGATTGCACAGGGTTAGTCAGTGGTAGATGCAGCTATCCTGGAACACTCAGCTTGGAACTGTCTATCCTGGAACTGCAGACACCAGATGGGAATGACCCACAACCTGTTCATAGAAATTCCTTATGGGTTGGAAAATTTTTTTTTTCCTTTTGAATTATTTGAACTTATTCCAAAAAATCCTGTCTGTTTTGAATTTATTTCGTGATCTTCCTCATTCTAATGCAAGATGAACAAATTTTGAATACCTTTTCATTTACATACAAATATCTGATCAGGGGAAGAATTTCTGATGCAATAAACCTTAGGAAAGTATTATAAGACAAAAGTTCAGCTTCTACACAAAATGGGTTGAGTTTTTCACCTCAAGTTGGTGACCAGGCAAGTGCAAAGCAAGTGTAAGTGCATACCACTAAGGTAGGTGATAGATGAGAGAGAGAACTTATTTTAATATTGCTTCTATATTACCTCATTGGTTAAATTATGTTAAAAAATATATAATTTCAAGTCGATACATTGCCAGATAATAAATAAGAGTGAAACCCCCGAGTTTTGAACCCATATGGCACAGGTGCAAGTGATTACTCCACGTTATGTGAACAGAGGCAGCACATGCTGACACTCGGGCACGAGAGGCTTGACATTTGCACATACATCTTCTCTGGGTGCAGCCTAAGAACAGCAGCAGATTTTCCACTTTCCATATCTGCAAGCCAGAACTTGATGAGACAATGATGCTCAGGAGAGGCAGTGAGAATCAGATGGTAGAGTGGATTAGGTAAGGAAAATGAAAAGGTTTCAGGAACCTATGTAATAGGAAAGGATCTCAATTCTATTTATCTTACTTTGATTCCTAAAAGAAGACAAGCTGCAAAGTATTGGCCTGTGCATGCACTTAAGACATTGGAGCTCTGAATTAAGATGTATTCATTCAAATCCCTTCTACTATAAAAAAATTATCATGCTTTTCACATCACTCTCACCATTGGAGTTTAAAGAATCCAATCATGGCTGTGATTTGGCTGATGGACCACAGTGGTGTAGATCCATAAAACTGCCTTCCATTAACAGTCACCTGCATTTTTAGAGGTAATTTTAAATTTTGGTGAAAAAAGAATGAGTGAAAGCAGAACAAAAGAAAAACCAAAGCCCAGCTGACTGAAAACTCCTGGAGCAGACCAAGTGAAAACTGATTCCTGTGCTGTTTCATGACACATCTAAGCAAAACTCAGCAGAACAAAACCTCTTTGAAGCTCTTAAATGTTCAGTGTTTGCTGAGGTGCGTTGCCTTGCACCTGTGCTCATGAAATAAGATGTATTTTGAAGGGGGCAGGGTTGATTTTGGAAGGTGAGATGGCTCACTTTGTTGTGCAAGTCAAGTGCAATGGCAGCACACCACAGATGTCTGCCACATGTTGCACACATTTTAATATTCAGTAGCAAATGTTCTCATTATATGAGAGCAAGAAGAATAAGGTTCATTTCATGAAAGCAGGTAAAGTAAACCCCATTGAGATGTGTGTCATATGGAATGCATAATGGATGATGGTCCAGATGCATCCAAAAAAGAAACGTGCTTTGCGTGCAGCTGACATGGAGAAGCTCGTGGTAAATTCTGCCCTTTGTCTATGAGGCTTTGGCTCTGGACAGGGATTCTTGTCATGTGTTTCTGCCAAATATTTTAGTATTTAACTCATATGTTTTACCAAATATGGGTATCTACTTCAGCACTTTTGTGTTTACCATTTGCATATTTTTTTTTCCTTCTTGTTCTTGCAGAACTGCTTAGTTAAAAATTCAGTGAGCCTAATGATTACTGATTATAAATTAACTCAAGAGAAGACTCACACTTTTATTTTGTAATAAGTGGAACACAAGGAAGAAAATGAAACAAAAACCCCCAACCACATTAAAAAAAAACTTAAAAAAAGGAACAAATTGAAGTTCTCAACAAGAGAACACCACAAGAAAATTCTGATCTCAAAAATATACTGAGCAACCAGACCCTCTTTTGATAAGTTTCATGGGTAACTGGACAAGCTGAATTTTCTTCCAGTGACAGCTATTTTTCCATTTTACAATGGTTATTTAGAAGATGAGAGACCTAAATAAAATGTTGACTGTTTGTCCAATTCTAATGCTCCCAGGGATCTTATTCCAGTCTAATTGTCATAATAGTGGTTAAAACAGTTGGTACACAGGTCCCTCCTATGATACAGAGTTTGAATTCTTAGTAAGTCTGACTGAATTCAGATGACAGGGGTCAGGAAATAAAACATAGGTTTTTACCAGAATGTTAATGTGTCAAATCAGGCTGCTTATTTAGGTGCCTAAATATGGATTTATGGCCTGATGTTTGTGTTTTACATTAGATTTGCATGAATAACATTTGAAACCTTACATTCTTGGCCTGAACAAATGAGTAATGTTTCTTTAAGGAAAAAAAAAAAAAAAAAAGCCAAAAAGCTAAAACCCCAGAGCCTTCATTAGTTTTTGTGCTAACCAACATTCTTATGTTTTATATTCAAACCAACATATTAACATGAAACAATCATTCCAGATGGAAGTAAATATCACTTCTAGGGTCAGGAAAGGGGTACATAAAATTCTGGCAAATTAGAAGGAAAAATCTGCAGGGGCTAAAAAGCTCATTAATATATGCTTTAATCCCCTTGTGGATCGTTGTGGTTTGGACCTGCAAAAAGTGAAATGAGAAAATGCTACCATAAGCTGTCCAGCTTTAGTGCTGAAAGGCAATATCCAAAATGTTCCTCGGGCTTCCAGGGAATGAAAGGCCTTGAATGGATATTTCTGTATTGTTCCTCTGAACAGCTGACTGAGTAGACGCCTACTCTGAATTAACGTGTCTCAGGCTATGGTGTGAACTTCAGCAGAAAGCATGTACCTAGCCAAAAGCCAGCATAATTTAGAAGGTACAACACTTTGTAAGAAAGATATTTTAAAAGTTTTGTTTAAAAACAAAAGCAGCCAACAACAAAAAAAACCACCCCCAACCATTGAAAATTTTTGTTTTGCCTCGGGGATAGAATTTCAAGAAACTAGAATTTATGCCATGATTTAGCTAATCTACCTAAATACAGCATCTGTAACTCCTTTATGTGGTGTTTTGTATTTTGACAAAAAACTTTTACTGGTTTTCTGTCCCAAAACATTACAAAGCTATGTTAATATATACACTAAATTTGAGTTTTAAAAGCAGAATCAGATACTGCCTTTTATATATTTCACCTGGTAAGACAAGCAAACAAGTCCCATCTCCTTTTACTGTCTTTTCTTCCAACCATGGGTTTGGTTCTTTGCAGGAGCCACGTCGAGGAGCACCAACTCTTAGAACGAGAGGCAACATTTTTTAACCATGCTCAGCTGCAACACCTGACTCTTGGCGCCTTTTGATGTGAGCCAGACATTAATTATCTCCATGTTGAGAAATGGAACTCGTTTCACACGAGTGCTGATTGAATTTGACCAAAACCCAAGAGCTGAAGCCCCAACATGAGGCTGCAAAGCCAAGCACATGACCAAGTAGTTCTGTATGAATTTCCCCATCTGGCTGTACACTAGAAAACTCAATGTCCATGGCCAAGACCTGCAGGCATCTGAGGGTGCTACTTGAAATGCAGCCCATCTATTTCATTCCTTCTGAAGCAAAATGTGATTTATAACTGGTTCAGGATGGGCCTCTTGGATTCAAACCTCTTACTGGAGAAAGTCCTTACACAGAAACTGCTACTTCTGCCTTCCCTTCATTCCTTCTATACCTCTCTCACCTACATACACATGTATGTTGCATGTGTGGTACTCTTGTAGCACATGTAACTGTTGATTACTTCAAGATTTTGGATCAACAGAAGATCAGCAGAAAGTGATGCAATTCTACCAGTCAGGAACCTGGAAGATTTCTGAAATGTTTCCTAAACATTAACAGGAGCCAGGAGGTATTTTGATAGTCTTATAAATTTAAACTCATTTATAACAAATACTGAATTTATTGCTTTATTATGTGAGCAGGAATTACATATTGTATTATAAAATCAAAGGCCAACATAGTTCAGATATCTTCAGCTATAATTAAGACTTCCATGTATTTTACAAGATTGGAGAGAGAGGAATACTATAAAATCTATAGGCCTTATTCATTAAAAAAAGCTGCTTATGTAATCAATTCACATTTTTCTGTGTTTTATGGCATCCTGGAATATCTGTACTCAATATACATTGGGCAATTTCAGCTATATTTATATAGCTGAAATGTTTATGGCTGTGGATCTACAAATATAGATGGGATATGACTGCTAAAAGGTAGGTCTGGTTTTATGCTATTATTTATTATGCACCCACAGTAGCCCCCAAACTGTATGCACATGTTTAATGTCACTAATGTCAGTCCCCATCCTGGCAGCAAAGAGCTGTCCTTGATTTGTAGCTGAGCATCCACAGGATTGGTGCTCTGGTTTGCTTACCAGTGGTGGGAGGAAGCCTGTAAAATAAACCAGGTATTTTTAAAATGGAGTTTGTTTGAGGACTGCCCTCAGAAATTGCTCCTGATCTTCTGTCTTCTGGCCCCCATGTCTTCTTTATGGACCCCCAAGGGATCCAGTCCTGTGTCCTCACCTCGCTGCCCTTTCTGTCAAGCCCATTTAAGCCTCTAACCCACACATATTCCTTTGTTTATCTCTATTCACCCATCCTGAAAAACCACCCCAGGATCCTGACATCCTCCTGGTGTGCAGGCCAGTGCTGCTGTCCCTGTCCCATGCACCTTGCTTTGTCCTGCTGCACACCTGTGCCAGTGCTGCTCTGAAAAGATCAGCTCTTGCAGGCTTTAGAATGGTGCATCAGTGCCAGCAGCCCAGAGAGTCACAGCCAGTTTTATTTCTAAGCCAGGACAATGTCAGCCACAGCTCCTTACTCTGGCAGGGCAATTCTTTCTCATCTCATTTTTATAAAAGAAAGGAGCACTGCATGTTAACATTGGCAAAAAAAATTTAAAGGCCCACACATCATGGCCTCTTGTATGAACAATTTAGTTAAAATTAGCATCATTACTGTAATTGAAGTGAATGGTTTTTGGGCTGTTGATTAAGATACTAATTTTAAAGGCTTTCCATGCCATTATCCTCCCAAAATTGTCTGATCTATTAATATGGATGCCCATATATTTGGTAAAAAGGCATCTGGAGTAGAAGAGGAGAAGGGAAGTGTACTCAGAAGGCCTCTACCTCATATCCAGGTAAGCCTAGAGAGATTTCAACCCGTTGTATCACTTCATGGTTTTCTTGCTTTAAACTGAGCTGTGTCATCTCCACAGTTTAAAGGGATCTGCTCAGCTGAGAGGGTGGTGGTGGCCCCCAGTCATGCCTGGGAAGTGCTGTGTATTTGCTGCCTGTATCTGTTACTAATTTGTGTCTTAAAATAAACTTGTAGGCATTCCCACAGGAACTTGAAGTTGAAAATATATGAAGGATTGGCAGGATCAGATTCATAATGATGCATTGTTCACATTTGTGATCAGTTTTTTGATGCTAAATATGTACTGTACAGTTTCACGACAGATTTTTTTCTCTAATAATCAGCCTTACTGCTAAACATCTAAAGCAGGATGATGTAAAGAACAAATCACTGCACAGTTCACTACAATAGGGGAAGATTTATTTATCCAGGGAGATTTCAAGTGGACATTTAGATACTGCCACAGTGGCAGATAAATTAGCATGGGAAAGCGCTGCTGATTCTATTTTCCAATAGATCTAGCACGTTAGCAGAACACCATGGGCTGGAAAAAATTATAATCTACAAATGGAAAATTGCAATATATTGAAATCTAACCAGGGAGTCAGAGGAACATGTCTCCTGGAATGGCTCCTGTGCTGGCAGAAGTGACTGGGCAGTGATCCCAGAGTGTATTAATCTCTAGTCATGAAGCTAACACAGGAAGGTCATTTAGTTATTAGGAAAATAAAACAGGTTTTATAAACTGAAGTGTGGTGATCATGAAAGGATTACACTCCTACCAGTTTTGCTCAGGACTGTCCACTGGCTATGGTTAGGGCAGCTGAACTGCTTGTTGCAGATTGTCTCCAATCTACAGGACAGCACAGCTTGCAATCACAAGTCTGGCTTTCTGTCTTTGCCCAAAAAAGGTAGTTCCCAAATGTTGCCAAGATTTGTGTTTGAGAGTGGCATCTGGCAGGAGCTACAGCCATGACAGAGAGGGTGTTAACAGCTAAAGAGTACAGGCAATCGCTGTTCACTGCTTTAGCTAGCACCTTCTTCTCTTTTTATTTGGTAATACAAGAATTACCCGTGTGTCTTATAACAGCCCTCTGCACAAGGTATCCTCTGGATGTCCTTTGGCCTCCAGGAGCATCCCAGGATGACTGGAAAGTTTGAATCTCAGTAGGCAAAAGAAAGGACAGAGTACAAGAGTGCAATTCTTCTCAATTTTAGTGATTTATATGAGTTGATTAAATTACTCTATTTATGGATTGAAACAAGAACTTTCACAGGAAAGCACTTCAGCTCTCCACCTCACAGAGGGCAAGTTTAGCTTAGATTTCAGGAATAGTCCTTTTATGTGAGGGTAATGACAGCTTACCCAGAGGAGCTGTGAATGTCCCATCCCTGCAAGTGTTCAAGGCCAGGTTGGATGGGGTTCTGCTGAGCAACCTGGTCTAGTCAAAGGTCTCCCTACCTATATCAGAAGGTTGGAATGAGATGGAATGAGATGATCATTAAGGTCCCTTGCAAGACAAACCATTCTATGATTCTGTGATAGGACAAAAACTTCCAAGCATGGGTACTGCACAACTTGTCTTGACAACCTGTTCCAAAACCTAGCTGGCCTAAAGTTTTTGGCACATGCTAATTCATGAACTGTCCCTAGACATCTGACAGCAGCCTTACTGCACCAAAGGCCACTCCTTGGCCCTCTTCATCTATCAGCATAGACACAAGCCCTCAGATTGCCAAGTGGGACCCCTAACAGCTGGGGTAGGACCATCACTGAACCAAGGAATGCAGCCTCTCCCCCCCATCCTGGCCTTAGACTCACACTCATAGAGAGAGTTGAAAAGAGATCAGAAAGAAAAAAAATATTGTTTTCACTACATTTATGTTTTCATTTGCTTCATATTTTAGGAGCCATGAGACAAAAGGGCAAGAAAGGAAGCTACAAATCCTTTTCAAAAGGCAGAGAAAAGAAATGAGCAGCAAGAAGAAGAAGAAAAAAGGAAAAAGGTACTTTTGAAATATATCCTTAACTTCTAAGCTGTGGAGCCAGGCCTTGGATATTGTTAATGAACCATTAGCCCTGTCTTAATCACAACATCTCTTTCTTTTGTTCTCACACCCCACTGCTTTTTCGCAGCCGGACACACTTGGGTTTTCAGAAGTGACAGCACTCCTCATGAGCATGGCTCACGCTGGTTGTAATGGACACATCTGTGCTTGCAATGTTTGTCTGAAATATCCACTGTTTGCTTTTAGCAGCACGAGAGGAGAGTGTGGCAGCCTGTGTGTGTGTGCATGTGTGGGAGCAGCAGCGAGAATGCAGAGACTACTTAAAACCCTGCTAAGCTGCTCTGTTTCTCAATACTGTATTTATTGCAACTCACTTTGTAGTCAGATGAATGGAGTATTTTTTTAAAGGAATTTTACTCCCAATTGTTTTTACTACAACATAAATTTGCTGACTCTTTATTAGTCAGTAAGAACTTGGGCAACCCTTTGTGAGACTTGATCTTCAATTGAATTGTGTTCAGCTTTGCCCTGGAAGTTGGCCTTTCAGCTGAGTAACAAAAACTCACAGGCAAAGCTCCCCATACAGTCACAGCATCGGTTTTCTCTGCACAAGCCTTCCTCCAACACTCCTCCTCAAATGAGCTCCCTGTGGCAGTGGCAGTGCTGGTGAGTGAAGCACGGCCAGGGTGTGCTGTTAAATTTGAGCACAATTCTGGGCATGGTTTTGGGCATGGTTTCAGCCCTGGCCAGCCAGCAGCTCCTGTGCAGTGCCTGGCAGGGTCTGGGGAGCAGCCTGAGCGCTCTGGCTGCAGCAGTGCTGATGTGGTGAGAGTGTGACTCATGCCACGTCCTTTTGGCCCCCTGCCACACACTGGCCTCCAGTTTTTGCTCAGTGAGATGCAATCACATCTGCCCTTTTTTTTCCCCTCTTCCCATTTTTTTTTTTCCTTCTCCTTCTTCTTTTTTTTCTTATAGTTTTGACTTATCTTTTTTTAATTAGTTTATTTTTCTTTCTTTTTTTTTCTATTTTTTTTTTAATTTCTCCTTCCCAGCAACAACTTAGATTATCATTCTTTTAAACTCTGATTCTCTACTGAAGGTTGCATGAGTGATTCTTTTTGCATCTCTGGAGTCTTTCTAATCTACCTGCAACTCTGTTTTTACCTTACAGCAATTTCACTGACTCTGTGTTTAGACTGAGGTGAGAGAACACCCTACAGTGCTCTACATAAGTTTGACTGTTGTTCTTGAAAACGTAGAAAGAAAACCAACCATAGTCTTACACAGGGAAAGGATAAAAAAACTTGTTCTTTTTGGTCTCCTTGATAATTATTTTTTTGCTTCCATATTTTTAAAATCAGCTTTTTATTTTCTTATATTTTATCTAGAATTTGCATTTCACATAATCATAGAAACAGAGAATGTTTTGGGTTGCAAGGTACCTTAAAGAACATCTAATTTCAATTGTGCTGTAATCAGCAGGGAATATGTGGACATGCATTTCATGCTGTTTTTTTACCTTCAAGTTAATCCTATAAATTAGAATGTGAGCTATAAAGAAATGAAAAGTTAGCCTTAAAACATATTTAGATTTAATTTATCCTTTTGTGCATCTTCCTACCATCGTTAATTCAATCTGCTGCTATGTCCCCTTTTGCATATTGTATCCTAACAATCCTTTAAAACATTTCCAGAATGTTTGTTAGCCAAAAGGGATATTGTGAATCTAATGATGCTAAATATTAAATTAATTTCCTGATTGTCTCAATATTCTTGGATTAGCAACATGCTACTTTGAAATAACCAATATTTCAGAAACAAAATGATTCTTCTGTATTTATTATCTCTATCATTGAGCCAGAGAGTAATAATATGAAGCAATAATACAAATTAATGTTAAAAAGATTAATAATTTACTTTTACTTAGAGGATGCTGATAGGTGGAAGAGCAATGGCAAATATAATTAAAGTTGCATAACTCTTCCATTCTATCCGTTCTTTAATGCACTCATACTTTTCTTAATTGATCATTATCCATTCCAAACATTTGTATTCATAATTCCTGTCTGTAAGTGATTTTTTTTTGGTGAAAATCTATGTAAAAAATGTTCCAGCAATTCTTGAGAATGACAAAACTACAAAACTCAAAACTCAAAACAATCCCACAAACAAAGCCAGTATTTTCCCCATAAAAAGAATAACTCAAAAAGTCTGTCTTTTAAGAACAGCCTCCATTAAGATAGCTTGAGGAGGAGGATGAAGAGCCAAATACTTTGTTGTTACAAATGGGGAAATGTTGATAGGAAAAACGGGACTGGTGGTCATTTTCATGTGCAGAAAATCTGGCACGTAACTTGCTACGGAAATGGCCTCTTTTGAGACAAAGTGGTTTGGTGAACGTTGGCTACATTTTGACCAGAATGAGAATCTTTGGCAGCTCACCTCTGGTTGCATGGAATATATTTCTTATATATAGCTATGAGCTGTTAATCAGGGAACTAATTGTGCAGTGAGTGGGAAAGAGTTTGAAAATTTGGGTTAAAGAGACATTCTTCCTTCCTAAAACTTGGAAGGCAAAGAAGTCTTTGACATACTGAGTATCCAACATCACTAAAATGCCTCTCTGAAAAGAATTGATGGATTCATTGTAGTAGGCCACATTTTAGATCTTCCAGAGTTTAATTACTGCAATGGATTTTGCATATACTTTAAGCTAAGAACAGAAGTTTAGTTTAAGTCTTGGTTAAATGGTCAGTGATCACCACTAGTAGAATTTTCCATTACTGCTACCTTTTCCTTCTTTACTCTATATTTGGGTATTTATTGACATCTGGATTCAATTAGACCAAATATGTAATTGTAAATACAGTGCAAATAATCAGATCATTTTTTTGAGAGGAATATTAAGCAAGCAAACCACATAGTTCAATTTTACCCCAGATGCATTCTCAGTATCACTTATTTTAGAAAAATAAAGATTTTTAGAAAAGATGTTCCTGTCTTTATCCATCTACCATTGAGCAAAACTGTACTGGTTTTCTGTAGAAGGAAAAGATCAGAGTTAATCCCAAAAGTAGATTGTGAGCTTTTCTAGCCACCTGTGAGCACAGTAAAGAACAGGTTTGGAGGAGACTTGTTGCTGCAATAAATTCTGACCCAACAACATTATTGACAGTGGAATCCTTAACACCTGATTTTGACCATTCAAGTAGTAGGCATTTGGTTTAAATTGGTTACTACAGTCCATTGGGTAGGCAGTGGAGAAATAGATGTGAGTCTTTTTGGATGGTGATCTGGGATTTCAGACAATGGTGGTGACACAGGATAGAGTGTCCTCCGAAGGTATCCTTCCAATTCCTTGAGATTTGGAGAGATGTTCATATATTGCTACAGGCATCTAACCCTTAAACTGCTAAAGTCAGTGAGACAAATCCCAGAGCAGATTCTCAATATCAGCAACAGCCAGACATAATCTATTGGTTGAATTCAGCAGTTTATTAAATGATCCTTTTTCAATTACAACAATATCAAGATTTAGCCATGCCACTTAACAGGAGTGAGAGGGGACAGGTGACATGTGAGAAAGCTGTATATGCTTCACACAATTAGGAGCAGCTTCTGTGAATACTGGGTCTCAGAGACATTTTCTTTTCATTTCTACCACATTCCAGGTGGAAATTGCTGCAGTCCTGTTAGTGCTATTTATTGTTTACCCAAAAAGTACCCTAGTTGGCACAGAGGTCAATTTCTGACCTTTTTAAAAATATGGAACATTCTCTTTAAAGAGTGATTTATTTTTACCTTCATCCCCACATTCATTTCCTTAGGCAAAACTAGATCCGTTTTGAACTTCAGTTTTGCTTCTAACCCTGGAATTTATATTTTCAGGTGTTTAATATGTTTAATCCAGCACAAGACCTTTCCCTTGTGCATATATATTTTTATCTAATTTTTACTTTCAGTACACACCATGCTATATATGAAAACAGAATGTCTTCTGAATTGGTAATCACACACATAAAAGGAAGGTGTGGAAAAGAACCCATTTCATAGCTCTGAAACCAGTGATCTCCGTGTCACAAAAGACCACCCCACAGCAAGTAAGAAATTAGAAATGTTGGGGGCTGCTGAGCACCAAATTTTCACAGCAGACTGGCACAAAGTTGTTTAGCACAGATGTTTCTGTAATTGTGATACACTGGGAAAATCCTCAGTGTTCCAACTTCAATGGCTCCCAGACTCACACTTCCACCTGCATGGTGTGGTGGTCTGCTCTGGACACACTGCTCTGTAATGTGAACCATGTGCATTGCTCAAAAACCTGTTAAACCCCCTTCCCCCCTGTTCTCACATCTTTAGGCTTGTTTCCTCATTTCTACTTTTATGTTTAAAGGATTTACAAAATGGGGAAAATAGAGACAGCAGAAATCTCATGGGACTGGAGATGTGGGAGGGAGTTGGTCAGGTACTTCCAGTTTGATAGCAAATTAAATTTGCTCCCTGCTCTGTCCAGGCATGCAAGGATCTTTGGAAAGAAAAGTGGTGGTGCTTTTTGTAATTGGATGACCAGTTTGTGGGGAAAAAATTGATGCATTGCTTCTTTTTTTTCAGGTTAAAATAATACTTTAAAAAAACTAGGCATGAAAATATATTTCAAGCCATTTTTATTTCTTGCGACCTTTTTGACCAACATTATTATGATTCCTATTAGCTCTCACATAAAACTTTGCCTAAGTAAATCCTAGTGTGCTTTCAGTTTTCATTGTATGCTTGTCAGAGGTTCACTGCTGAACTCACCATTGTGCACGTGTATGTTTGTGTGAACAGAGGAGTCTCAACCTCGTAACACAGGAAATGTGGACCAATGTTTTGATAACACTCTTATAAACAAGTAGCTGAACATGAGTCCCAGAAATGCATAAATAATTTTTATTAAAAAAAGGTGAATGTAAAAATGTTAGTAGATAACAGACTATAATGTAAATTAATACAGTACATATTCATTATTTGAAAAAAGGGTAGAAGACTAATTTTCTCTCAAAATCTTGGTTAAAGCAAAACAAGTAAATTGTATATTACTTATGTTTATACATATACTCTTACTTACTGCTTGCTGTTTTGTACAGGTACCATAAAATTGATCATATTTACAGCCAGAGCTTTTTGGAAATTTTCCCAGGGAATATATTTGAACTGGGAAAACTTCTACAGAGGGAAAAGTTTTAGTGAAATGGTTTTTAAAGGAAATATACACAGCTATTTTGCTAAGATCAAACCTATTAATTTTGCTATTTTCGAAAAGATTTTTTTTAATGTTACTTATTTTAAAATTTGTTTTTAACTATAAAGTCTTGTTAAAATGATTCTTTATATGACATACTTAACTGGCCAAGAAAATTTCCTTCCTTCCTTCCTTCCTTCCTTCCTTCCTTCCTTCCTTCCTTCCTTCCTTCCTTCCTTCCTTCCTTCCTTCCTTCCTTCCTTCCTTCCTTCCTTCCTTCCTTCCTTCCTTCCTTCCTTCCTTCCTTCCTTCCTTCCTTCCTTCCTTCCTTCCTTCCTTCCTTCCTTCCTTCCTTCCTTCCTTCCTTCCTTCCTTCCTTCCTTCCTTCCTTCCTTCCTTCCTTCCTTCTCTTTTTCTTTCTGACCATCTTTAGTTACAATATTGAGAAATGGTGAAGTTAGGGAATTTGAGCAATTCAAGCAGAATTTTTTTTTAATGCAATACTTAAAAAGACAAAACTATGCCTTGCTAAATGATAGTTTTACCAAGGAACAGTCCTCACGCCGATTCTAAATTTTTCAGTATAAGTAATTTTATATAGGTTGAACAGTGTCTAACCTAGAAAGGTGTACTAAAATGGTAAAGTTTGAACTTACATATCAGTTAGAAAAGGAGTGCCACGTTTGTCATGTTAAACACCCCTGTGCCACCTAGAAAACCCTTTGAGCAGGCAGGAGTGAAGCCCCCAATGACTTAAGCATCCCTCTTTTCCTTGTTGTTGGTAATATTAAAATAACAGAGGCAATGATGGAAACCTAGACAAAAAAGGAACTGTCTTTGTTCCTGACAAGCAGGGCTGCCTCTCTGGTGCTTCCCACATCCCAGGGAAAAGGGCTGAGCTCCTGGCAGCCCTCCTGGTCCTCACTGACCTTGGGCTAACGCTTCACCGCGGGGTCACTGGACGACAGATTGATCACCCTGAAAGTGCCAGTTTCTCAAGGGTTACACAAACAACCTCCAGTCATTAAAACTAACTATAAAAAAAGCCCATTCTCCCTTTTTTTTAAGTGGCTGAGTCTCAGTTTGAGAATGGAAAGTGGATTAAACCACTGAATAAACTCATCTTAATAAATAATTGGTTTGCTTCTATTTATCAGGCCTTGTAGATGACAACAGAAGTGGAGATGGATGTGAATAACCCCTGTTTAGAGCTATTACAATGGATATTTTTTCATATTCAAATTAGAGCTAACTCCAATTAACACTGCAGAATAAAGAAAAGTGATTTTCTTCTACAAATTATATACTAAACTTGTTTTATTCTGATGGTGATAGATGAGTCATGGCTGAAGGAATAATAACCTTACATGTACTATGAAACAGGTTGTAGCTCAAGAAGGAGCAGATTTAAGCTGGCTGCAATAGCAGTGATTTATATATATTTTCGTAAAAATGTCCCTTTTTAATGAAGTTCAATTTTTAATTGATCAGAATATCAGAACTTTGACTAGCTTTGCAAGTGTTCAGACAGAAGTAGATGTCACTTTTTAAGAGGCACAGTATTTCCATATAAACACAAACATTCTAGAAATAATGGTCTGATATATTTTAATTCAGAAAAAAATTAAGACAAACAGTATTTCTATTTTTCACTGAAATTTGCTGTATAGACAAAAAAACCCCAACAAACCAACAAATTAAAACTAAAATCAAGGATTTAAATGTTGTGGATTGTAATGTATATCTCTAAAGAGAACTGAGAATTCACCTAAAATAATAATATTGAAAAAGTAGAAATAATTCTTACTTTCCTTTTTTGAGCACTGTATGAAAAACAAAATTAGTAAGATTTCTTTCCCTTCCTTCCTTCCTTCCTTCCTTCCTTCCTTCCTTCCTTCCTTCCTTCCTTCCTTCCTTCCTTCCTTCCTTCCTTCCTTCCTTCCTTCCTTCCTTCCTTCCTTCCTTCCTTCCTTCCTTCCTTCCTTCCTTCCTTCCTTCCTTCCTTTCCATAATGAAAAGATAGTTTTAAGGAACATTCAGAAGACTGTTCTTGTGTAATGGACATTCCCAGTGTAATAAAATGCACACATGAATCTCCAGGATCCTGGTCCTTTTTTGAACAGGAGGGATGTGAAGCCTGTGTAATGCTAGATAAAATTATGAGTTACAATGATGGTTTTTAAACCTTCTGGAATGTTCACCTGTTCATGAAAAATTACTGTGATGGCATAAAATGTTGTCCCTTTGTAGATGATAATTCTGTTCTGCTGAAAGTTTAATACAATTAATGTAATAAAATTAATTAATTGTTAATGCAATTAAACAGATTTCATAGATTTCTATCTCAAGTGCTCCAGTGACCTACAAAAGCAGTTAGATAAATTAAAAGAAGACTGTGTTTATGTCAAGTATTGAAAAGTTCCCTTGTCTGCATGAATGGGTAAGTAAAAGGGTGCCCCAGTTGCTGTAGTGTTACACTCTAAGACGCATCACATTTTCTTAAAGTTACTCATTCTCTGGGAATCACAAAAGGAAGATAAATTCAGACAGTTTGTTACAATTACAGATATGCCTTCTTTTTAGTTACTTTTTCTCTGCAAATGACCTCTTTCACTGCAGGATATGAAGATGCAACTTATTTAAAATAATAAATTAGCTCTTAAGATTTCTGGACTTGATTCATTACTGCTTCACGTATCACAGGCAGAAGCTGACCCCAGATTTAAGTTCCTAGCTGACTTGTAATAATTGTTGCATCCTTTTAAAAGGCAAAATAAACTTTCCAATATCTGTGAAACAGCTTTTCTTGCAAGAAGCAATGGGCCTATTGCAGCACTTGAATGCTTAGGTTAAAATTCATATGCTTTGACTTTGAAATTTAGATTCTCTGCCACATCTTGTAAAGGACTCTTGGGAGCTTGAATAAACAGTTTTGAAGAAAATACTTTGCTTTAATGATGTTTGTGTTTTCTTTGTAAACTGCAATGGAACCTGGTAAACCATGGAGGACATTTGCAGCTCCAAAGTTTTCAGCTATAGCTGAGAGAGGGGAGGTTATTCTGAATTCAACACTTAGAGCTTGAGATTGATGCTTTCATATGAAATTTGAAATTCATAAGAAGCATAAAAGGACCTTCTTTCCTTCACCTCAAATTTCAGCAGATATGGTGATAAAAACGATTTGCTAAAGGAATATCTGTGGAGAAATACAAAGGCTTCAGCAAGCTTTTTGCTGGAGAAGAGATGAGCTGTCCTGTCCTCTCAGAACTTGAATAAAACAGTCAGAAACTTGATACATTGGGACTGAGGGGAAGTAAAATAAAATCTTTTTTTTCTGGGGAGACCTTTTATATCAGTTTATGTTTAGCTGGAAAAAAAAAAAGAAGCAAGAAGAACTGGGTAGACAGCTGGGTTAACAGTAGGCAAGCACTTGCAGCCTGGTGACATTTGTGAAAATAACAATATTTTTCATTTGTAGACTCTTCATTTAGGCAGCCAAGCTTTACAAGCAAGTGAGATCCCTGCAGAGTGAGATCCTTTCAAAGGGTAAACTAATGTGTCTTCATACCAGATGCCTTTTTCCTTGCTCATTTATGTCACTTTCTTGCTACCCTGTGTACTTTTTTGAGCTTTTCTGAACTATTACATTTTTTTTTTAAATGACTGGCAGATGTTGTGGATTTAATGTCTATGGCATCAATTTATAAGACAGAGAGTTCTGTAGAGGAAAACAAAGAAAAAACCCCAAAAACCAAAACCATAAAAGACAAACCAGAAAACAAAGAAAGACAAAACCTAGGTCACAATCATTGCCTTTATGCTCTTTCCTTTCTCCAGCTCCTGCAATCTGACTTAATTTTACTGTCTCCTTCAATACTTATAAAAGTAGTGCTCACCTCAGACCTGACCTGCAGCAGCTCTTCCTGCTGCCAACTTGCCGTAAAATTTATTGCCTTGTTTTATCAGATGACATGAAACAATGCCAGCAATTTCTCCAGTATTATCTATATGTGATCAAACAGCACTTAAGCCACACTGAGCAAAAATTTGTTGCTTTGTCTTGAATATTCTTAACCTGTAAAGTCTACTGGAAGCATACTTGTTTGACAACAGAACGTTTAGGCGGAAGCTTGTCAAAAGGAACACTTGACAAGCCAACATTCAAAAGTGCTGGGAAAAGGAATCTTATTTTATACTGCAGAACTTTGCAGTATCATTTGCTTTAGAGGTCAGCCAGCTAAAGTTATTTATTGTTCAAAAGGTGTTTTTAATCAATTTAAAAAAGTATGGCTTCTCTCCAACTATGCCTCCCTTCTCCACAAGCACCAGTAATCAGGATTAAAGAAGTTTAAATAACAACAAACCAAGCTTTGTATTTGTGCCTTGTGTCAACTCACACTGCTGTAGGAAAAGGAACGTTTATTTTTCTTTTGTTACAATGCACTTAAGATGAAGTAGGAAAAAAATCATCTTGCAGTATTTACAAATACCCCCCAAAATCTTCCAGGCCCTCAGTGCTTTACACCTAGAATCTCTGATCACTCATTCCTTAAACCTAAGGACATGTCAACATTTGCAGTGGAGTGAGGCAAATAAGCCTGTGCTCATGGAAATGGAAGTCAGTAAAGTCTCTGTGTGTATCAGCACCCTGCAGGCACACTGACAGGAATCCATAAAGAGGACAGTCATGCTCATGCCTTGCTGTGACTGTGCCTCTGAAGCTTCTTGAGACCTTTTTCTCTCAATGCATCTCTGCACAAATGAACTGATGTGCTTTGCAAAGCAGTGGGGCTGTCCCTGCATCGCACTCTTGCACATCTCCACCAATATGAGTAGGACTCTTGTATCTGCAATAAACTATCATGTATTGTACTTTTCTTATCTTTTTTCTTTCTTTCTTTCTTTTAACCTCACACATTTTGTTGCATTTACACTAACCCAACTTCCCCTTTAGGCAGAGAATGCTATTAGTATCTACAACTGAGTAATGGAGGCACAGAAAGGTGAAGTGATTCACCTGTGGTCATAGAGGAAGTCCAGGGAAGGTGAAACCACCTTGGTGACTTGAAGCATCTACCTCAAACCCCTTGAGCTGTCCATTTCCTTTCACTGATATACTGAACAGCAGTGCCAAAATAATTTAAGTAATATCCCAGGACAAATGAAATGCTTCAAATACCTTGCCTCATCTTCAGATTAGCACTCCCTTTCTTTACTTCTGCCAGGTTATAAAGATGTGTCAGCATACAGGCCAAATTCTGTACTTGTTCTAAACATGAGCAAACCCTGAGGTTGCCCAGTTGCAGTTCTTGGCAGAGCTTGTTTAAACTCAGAGAATGCTGGTCAACTGTTGAATCTTCATGTGTTGCACACTGTTTTGTAACACGTTGTCTAAGTTACCATTCAACATACAATCTAAGTTTTGATAATGACAAATTGCATGAAAAAAGAATCCAAAAGGGAAAAGGGAATAAAGGCTAGCTTCTGCACTCCAGGTCAGTGGGAGTTTAAGTGCATAGAGAAAACTCCAGCACTGTTACAGTCAATAGCAATTTTGCCTTTGGCTTCAGAGGAGGCAGCTTTTCACCCACAAACCTTCTGTGTGATGTGTTCTCATCTTCCAAAAATCTACACTGCTTATTTTATTTGCTTATTTTCTTTTAGTTTGATGGTAGAAAGGAGGTTCAAAAACAAATTGCTAATCAGTTATTTAGATGTATTACCCTTCATTTTCATAACTTGGCCTATGATGTTTATTTTTATCTAAGTTCTTTCTTCATTGGTTCCTTTTTTTCTTTTCTGTAGTGGCTTTAGTGACTTCTGCAGAGTTTTATAAACTTACCTTCTTTCAGTAAACTATTTGAAAGCAGCCATACTTCTACAATTAAAATTTTGGTTGCTCCCTCCCCACAAACATGTTGTCACCTATATAAAAGCTAAACAATCAAGTGGTATTTATTTAATTATGATTTTATGTAGCTATTTAAGAGGGTTACTTAGGTTTGTTTTAAAAATATGCATTGTACAGAATTACGTCAAATTTGTGTAGTCCATAATACATAGAATACTACATCAGCATTTTGGTTCTGAATCATGGATTTTTATTTACAGTGAAGATGAAGATATCTTTATGGAAAAATCCCAATAACTTTAACAATACTCTACTTGTAGAATGTCTGTCTTACTGAATAAAGTCACCAAATTCAATATGACTCTGAATATTATGCCCCTAATATTGTGTGTGCATTGTTGATCTCTCTTCAGTCCTACATTCAAAAAATGTGCTGGGGGAAGAATTGTCTTTATAACCTCAGAGAGGCTGGAATTCAGTTCAAAATTCAGGCAGAAGCGGCTCAGAAATTCTCTCTTGCAAGGAGTATTTATATCTTTCAGCTGGTTGTGCCAGGCAAAGCACATTCTGTGGTATTATCCTGGTCCATGTAAACTCTGAGCTTTGCATCTGATTCCTGAACTGAGCTGGCCCATGGGGGTGGAAATAACCTGTGCCAGGTACAGGGCTCCTGTGGGTCAGTGCAGAGGAGCAGGAGCTGCATCACAGCTCAGTCAGTCAGAGCCTCTGGGGCAATGAAAGTGCCTGTGCTGGTATGAGGACATGGCTGACTCCTAAACAGGCTGGTGGTGCTCACTGCAGTATTTTAGGATATTCCACGTGACCTACCCCCATTGGCTTGGATGAGAATGAAAACCAGAGAACTTGCTATTTACAGATACAGAGAACTATTTACAGATACAGTAGCTGAAACTCTTTGGAATTGTCTGCAATGCAAAATTACTGGCTGTGGATGTAGGAACCACTACTAGGGTATTGAAATTATTCTGGTTAATGAAAGTAGAAAGAAATTTCATTTGCATTCCCAGAATTTTGTTGAAGAGTTCTTTAGAAAGGTAGGGGGATTAAAGAAAAAATGTGGGAAGGACAGAGGAATTTTAATGTTTTTCTATCCTGAGTTTTTATAGGAATGGTGCTATTAATGGCTTAGTGAATGCTTGTTTGTCTCCATGTGAAGGAAGATGGATGTGTGAAGAGTCACCCAAGTTCCAGGGAGAAACTGAGCAAGACAGATTAGTCCCACCTCAGCCTGACACCTGGGGCACATCCTTATCTAGGGGGGTAAATGGATCAGAATGTAACCTCCCGTTTATTTATTCTCCTTCTGTTTGGAGACTTTCTCTGATTAATTACTCTCTAGTAATTGCTGCTGTTAACTAATGTCAGATCTAATTAACCTGGAGTCCCTTCATCCAGTACCTTCAGCATCCCTCTGCAAAGATGAGGAGGTCACCAGCAAGGAGGTTCTGAGGATGGCCACACTTTACCCATTCGTTTATTTGCTTTGGGCCTTGTTTGCTATTCCTGCTGCAATGCCTGGCGACAGCTTTCTAGAATTCCCATCAAGTCTAATTGGCCTGCTGAAGCAGCAGTGAACACAAGATTTAAGAAATGTTTTCTTTAAAAACTTCTGGTCCTACAGACACTTTGAGATCGAGTTTCACTCTGTTGAAATCACACACGATTCCCTGTGATTTTCATGAGAAATACTGCAAGAAAGTATTAAAAGAGAAACATGTCTCTGTGGTTTGGAGGGAGTGATGGCCAGGGGGGTTGGAGAGTGGGTGGTGGTAACATAGCAAGGCATCCACAGAATCTTTAAAGGTTGCCAAAATTAACACATACAAGGTATTCAGTATCAAAGTTTTCAATATTTGGCTCCATAAACACAATACCGGTTGCAAAAACAAAGCTAAGGATTTCATGCTGATTACTTAAATAAAAACTGTTTAATTATGAACATTTGGGAAATGAAGTTATGAAGGACTGACCAGTATTGCTATGGCTTCCTAGTGTTCATAGCATACTGTGAACACTGTGCCAGCATCTTACTGTGTAGAGCACTGTAGATCCATCTATGGTAAACAGTCCTAAGGCTCAGTGTGCCTGGGGCAGATGGCTCCATGCAGAAGGAGGTCTCCCATCATTAAAGCCTTTGGTTTTCAGCTTCACTAAGGAGTGGACTTTCCAGTCCAAAAAAAGCTACCAGCATTGTCAGTGGAGAGGCTGATCAAGATTTTATCTGTTTTTGGGTATTTTCATAGATCAGCACTAGGAGATTTATTTCAGAAAATGAATAGGAATAATTCAAGTCATGTTAGTATTCAGGAAATACTGGATAACACTTCAGACTGGTCAAAAAGATTCATTTTTTCTTTATGATTTTCTAAGATTAGTACTGAAAATATGTATCTCTTGGAAATTTCGATTCTGCGTTACTCCTGTCTGTGTCTGACTTTCCAACCTCTCCTGTCCATCCCTCTGACTGGCTGCAAACCATTTTTCTGACTCAATTGCTTTATCTCACCATTTCCAGCTGAAGTTTTGGAAACATAAATAAGAGTTATAGAATGACTGTGATATTAGAGTAATGAGTTCTCTGTTCTCAAAAACACAGCTTGAGGTGACATAATTTACACTAGAATGATAGTGGAGCATATTTCCAGTCAGCCACCACTTACCAGTTGGTGAGCTCTTGGTATGACTACCATGTTCCACCTGTTAAGGCTTTTCACTCATAAGTAGGATAGTAGAAAATCTCATCAAGCTAATACATTGAATGCTCTGTCCTGCCTCGTTGTATTGGAAAGAGAATTGTTTATGAAATAAATTCTGCCCTTTAGAGTCTAACATTACAAGATAAACTAGCTTTAATTTTAATTTGCTGTAAAAAATTTAGATTGAAGAAGTTCAGTTGTTGTTTCACCAAAAAAAAAAAAAATCTATATTTTTTCTGAAGAGAAAAGGAAGGTGAGAACAACAGGTATATAAAGTTTGGAGACTTTTAAAGTGTTGGTTAAACCATAGTAGTTTCACTTTGTGTATAAATCGTTCCCAACTATGAAATCCAAGATGTAACATTATTCATCTGATTAAATGAGTCTACTGCAATTACTTACTGGGTTGAAGGCTTTTATGTTTTATCCTGATACTCCTTGTGTTACCAGTGCTCTTACCTTATTTACATCTTTGAACTCCACTGCTTTGCCTCACTGCAACTCTTCTGTTATGAAAATTCTAAATTATATCACTCTTAATGGCCATGCTTCACTACTAAATTATACCATGACAGATAGTGTTTCCAGGACACAAAATTATTCACCACTCATATTTGATTGCTAGTATACCAGCTGGATGTATTTGCCTGGGTAATTTCATATTTTCCCAAAATGATCACTGGGCACAATCTTGGAGTTTGAAAATATCAGGGACTATTTCCACTAGCTGGTTTGTGCACAGCCATCCCACTTTTAAAGTTAGGAGTCCTCAGAAATACACAAGTAGATTTGTCCCATCCCACTAAGATTCTTGTCTAGGGATTGTCTTGGATAGGTCACTCTGCAATCCTTTTTTCTCTCAAAGTCCATTAGGAGTAATTCAGAATTAGATAACGTTATTCAATGTTAATTTTTAAATAGCTAACATTATGACTGTGTTCTGCTTTGATTGCCTATGAAGGCAAAGCTAGAGGAAGATACAAAACGGAAGAAAAAAGGTATTTCTAAGTGAAACACATCACCAGCAGCAGCAGAACATTAAACCTTCTTGGTGTAAGGACTGAACCTCCTAGATTTCCTGTGAACAATAAGGAAGATGGAATTTCTGCCACCATCTAAAGCAAGAAAGGAACACTTGTTTCAGCTTTAGACAGTTGAGTATATTTGACATAAAAGATGCTGTTCTTATTAATTTTAGTCAATCATATAAAATATTGTTAGATTGTTAACAAAAATAAAAGTTTTCATTTATATACTACTAAAGCCTTAAGAACACTTACCTACTTGAAGAAAGAGATTCCTTTGTCCTATTATTCTCTTACTTTTCCTGTGCAATTACTAATATAAACAGGTGGAAAATGGCAGAATTCCTTAAGCTGTGATGTTCACAGAGTAATGATGTCAAAGTGAATAAATTTGAAGAAAAAGCTTCTTCCCCTCCCTTGCCCTTTCTCTTTCCTTCCCCTCCCCTCCCAACAGTACAGAACAAACCACACTAGAAAAGGAAATATGGCAGGAGGTGTAGCCAGATAACATCTGGCTGAGGAGCTCAACTTCTGGAGCTCTGAAACTGCTTCTATAATGGCAAGTTAAAGACTACCTGGAAACATTCCCAGACACTGAAACTCTGCACTGTAAAATTGTTAGCACAGACCCTGGAATGGCTTTGACCCTCTCCAGCTAACCCCTTCCCAAGCATTCCTAGATAATGTGCAGGAGTCAACATTGCTGGGGGATCACTGCCAGGAGGCAGTCTGGGTGGAGCTTTAATTTAAGCTAAAAAACCTTAATTTCACAGATGTGGCCAAACTGTGCCACTTGGCCAGCCCAGGGCTTGGCACTGTTTAGTTTACAGCTGTTACCTGAAACTTCCAAGATCTCTCCACACATACAGTTGGTTGTGCTACAGATTAGATTCTGTTTTTCTGGAAATATTTCTAGGTGGTCTATTGCAAGTGCTCATGAGATTGCTATTCTGAAGACATTTTGATATGTATTTATAATTTTTTGTATATCTGAGTGTTTCACAGATACTTCTAACTTACCTGTGTAGACAAGATGCACAAACAGACCAGGATTATGAACATGTTCTGGAAGACATACACAGATCTGGAATAAGAAGATATTTTCAAGGCCACCTTCATCCCCACACACTCAGAAACACCCAACCCTCTCTACCTACAATTTTTTTTATTTTCAAAAAATAGCAAGGTCCATGCCCAAATTCTTTGCAGTCATACTGAGTTTACAATTTAAGAGCTCAAAAACATTTTAAGGAGCATTTTCCAAGTCTATTTTACCTCTTCCATAAAAATGTGCAAATGAAATGGCTTGTTATTGTGACTCCCTCATAAAGATAACTTGCCAGAACTACAGCATCTCTGGAAACATGACTCAGCTACAGGTATCAGTTCTAAGTGCTCAGATTTTATGCAGATATATCTGATAACAGAAATGTTCCCTTTTTAGTCAGCCTTTTACTTTTAACCAGTATTGTCTATACTTAAAAGTGAAAACAGTCAGATACAGGTATACATATAGGTATACATTTGTTTGTTTTGTTATTTTCCAGCTGCAGTTAAACTGACAAACACTTCCTTTTTCTTTATGATCCTTATCTAACAAGGAAAAAATGAGTTAAGATGTTTAAAAATATGTTTACTACAAAAGGCTTTCTGGTATGTTTACACCAGTTGATCTATACCAAAAAATCTCTTTAAATATAGACAAGTGTTAATGCTCATACATTCTGAGAAAAGAGACAAAAAACTTCTTGTTAAAGGTCTTCAGCATGTTAGACCCAGTCTCAAAATATATGTAAGGGAAATTGTCAGAGTAGTTTAACATGAAAAACTGTGAACAATGCATTTTACTCTAATGACAGAGTACAGGGAAAGCCTTAAGAGTCTGTATTTCCCAGGGGCCTTCAGCAGCTCCCTTTATGCAAAGCAAATTACAGGGGGGGTTATCCATTGTATAAAAAGTACCTATTTTCTTTTTTCCCTAGAAGATGCATGTGTTTCTGTTTCATGGGACAGATTCATCTCTGCATCTTCTGACAGCTTAGGCCTCCAGAAAATCTTTCATCACAAAAGAGAAAGATATGTTAATATCAGTAGGTTTGCCATAGGATTTCTACTTTTGGATAGTAAAGCTCAACTGATTGCACTACTTTAGCTGTTCTGTTTAAAATACTACAGCACAATATTGGAAATACTGTATAAAAATGACAAATTTTTGTCACTCTTAAGATGTAATTGACATGTTTAGGACAACTGTAACCTAAAAATCAGCTTCTAAGCTATGAGACAGGCCTTTCCAGTGACATGCAAATATACTCCAAAAGAAGGCAGTTTTATGAAATAGCAAAAAGGAGAAATGAAGCAATGGATAGATTTATAACTGAGATTCAGCTTTGAAAATCTTGGGAACTTACAGCCCAGTAGAATTGTGATTTGCATTCTTGGGTGTTTCTTTGACTTACGGCAGACAAGAAGTCAAGGAAAACTGTGGGTGCTCACTGAATATTTAAATATTCTATATTATTCTTTCTTTCTCTTTCAAGTATCTAACCTAACAGAAAATCTTGCTATGCACATATAAAAAACTCCACCGCACCAAACTTTCAATTTTCATGTTGTCCAAGGTGCCAAGTGAAATTCCTTTACACATTTTTTATCCCTGATGCAAACAAGTAACTTAATTTACGATAAAATTTTATTCACTGGTCAAAATTTCTGAGGGGATTGATTGCAAAAAAGGAGCAGTTTATTTTAATAGAGCTCACTGAACTACATTGAGCTGATTAATAACATTAATATACCCAGAAAGTCTGAACCAAAAAGCAGCAGTAATATTTAAAGTAGAAGAAACTAATTTTCAGTTATAACTGGTTTGTGATCAGAAACCATTTTATTACAGGGACAATTTGTGTAAGATATGGGGGAATAAAAAGTAAGAATAAATATTAATTAAAACAGGAAACTATAAATCAATAAGTCAATAAATTAGCGATCATATTTTAACTTGAGTTAACTAGGCAAAGAAGTGTGTTGAGAATTTTACAAAGAACATAAAAGCTGTTCTGCATATCTGGAGTTAATAACATGCTGTGTCTTGTGGCACTATTTAAGCAATGAACTCACTCCTAATTTCTGTTTTTAGAGAATTTTGCCTCAAAAGTCCTATAGCCAAATCAAGCTATAAGTGAGGAGAACTTAAGAGTGAAGGCAATTAATAACTGAAAAAAAAATTCAAATAAATATCATCAATTCTCCATTAATATCAGTCTTTCCATCAGAACTGTGTGGCTATGAGAGAGAGATTAACAGAAACAGAAGTTATCAAAAGGTAATGCAGAGTAAAAATTCCCTGCAGCCTTAAAAATCCGAATCTTTCTGTTGGTAACCATCCACACAGGCTTCATCAGACAAGAGGAATTCAGCAGGGAAACAGAGAAACAGAAATTGTCAACTTTGTTTTGCATTTACATGGATGAATTTGACTCTTAAAGGACTGCAGAAAAGTATATATGGAGTGGATACTTAAACTGTGCAACTGAACTTTGTTGATTTCTGTCAACCACTATCATGAAATGCTCTACAACTGTCAAGGTTAGAGTAGAACCCAGAAAGTATGTAACAGTTTACAATATTTATTAAGAAAACAAGCAAAAAATTCTTAAAACATTTGTCATCACACAACAGCACATGTTATTAAGTCTTTTGTACTGTGTGATTGGATCAGAATTTCCCCCTGCTTTTGACTGCTATTTACACTTGCTCACATTTCTTAAGATGTCAATTGTTTAAAGCACAATTTGGATATTTTTGCTCTCAGAAAATGTAACCTCAATTGGATTCTCTTTCCTTCCTTTGTAATGAATACATTATTTTGCTTTTCTCCATGCTTATATTTTTTATATTTCTTTGAACAGTTAGCAATATATTTTCGATGTTTCTAGTGCTTCTTTGCAGAGAAATTTCAACAGCTTCCTCAATATCTCTGAGGTGCTGGTCTGAGGACATGCAAAAAAGGATATATTTTAGCAAAACCCCTTGTGCCATGCAAGACAGAAAAAAAAATGGATGCATTTTTGGCTTCATTCTTGTCAGGAGTATTTTTGCCGTTGCTCTCAAAAAGTTTATTCATCATTTGATTTATAGTCCACCCAGTTTGGGGATGAGATGTTACCTGCATTTGTCTGAATCTGTAAATTTGACAGGCAATCCATTTTTAGGCAATTGTGAGACATTTTCTGACACTTCAGCTGTATGTCCCAACTGGAAGCAAATATGCCAAATCAGTTATTTTTAACACATGCAGACAGAATTGTTTCTATTTGTCCTCGACAGACTTTTTTCAGAGACATCAATTTCCCTTCATATCAGTTTATTAATAAAATCTAAGTAGCTTTATCTAGTGTCTGCAGCCAACTGCAAGTACAGCCTGAGATATCTAAATAAAACATCATTGTTTTTACTGACATCTCAGCCATCTCCTCTGGCTCAGCCTTCTCCTAACAACTACAAAAAGAAAAGAAAACAAACAAACAAACAAACAAACAAAAACCCAAAAAAACCCCATTCAAAATGCAACAAGTTCCCTACCCTATTCTTAGAATGATCTGGTATTTTCTAGATAACTCAGAAGCCAAAGTTAGTTATCACAGAATGGCCTTAGATGTATGTGCTCTGAATTGTGCTATCATCTGTATGAAGAAAGTTCAGAGGCAATTTCTTTCTTGCCTCTAATTTGTGGTAAAATTTCACAATTAAATACACTTGCCATAGGCACAGGAAAGTAAATCAGATCCTGTTGGTAAAAAGGGTCTTCTGAAAAGACCCTTTTAAATATCTTTGATGTCACAACTTTTAAACCCTGACTTCTTTTTGATATGTCTGTCCAGATCCCTTCTCCTATGGCATTTCCAAATGTCCCTGCTGGTTCTTTCTTTCTTATAGAACTAACAAAGAAATAATCTTGGACATTGACTGGTCTCAAGAGATGGTTTAAAATCTAGCATCCCTTTCCCTAAAAGACACTGTTTGGGGATTCTTACTACTTCATCCATCTTCCTCTTCCCCCCGGGTGGCTGGGAAGGACCATCCCATCTTGGCTCTGACCCTCCACTCCTGCTACTGTTGTTGATACTGCTGCTGACTCTCTGTAGTCATGATTGATGTCTTGCTGACAGGCACATAAATCATGCCTGTTCATAATGGTTAATGTTGGTATTTGCATGTATTAAGCATGTTTTAGCTCTGAGACACTTAGCACCATGTGTGCTGCATTCATTCTGCTACCTCAGGGCCTTGGAGGGAGAGGAAGGGAGTTTTCCATTTATAGATGGTTTTGTTTGGGCAGTGGGGAGAGCAGAGACCATTGTTAAAAACCCATCCAGATGAACAGGAATGAACTTTGCAGCTGCAGCACAATTTGCTCAGACTACAAGGCCCTACAGGATATATTGTCTGGCCGTCAGCGCATCGGCAGCTGCAAACAAAGATGCATCTGCAGTATCACTGGATTTTGTACCATGAGCTGAGATATGAGTGAAAAAGAAAGATGTTTCTTAAATCCTGAGGCTTCTAATGTTTCACACAGACTTTTGTGGACACCTGGCCTTTTACAGATTATTTTTGAAGAAGGTGCAATTCCAATTTTATAGATTTTATCACTATAATTTCTTCTCTCCCTGTTGGCCCAAAAACCTGAAGAAACTATTCTTATTATTTCATAATATAATTATCAGTCCTATGTTTCTGTCCTCTCCAAAAGTTCTCTGAAGGGAGCAATTTGTCCCAGAACTTGGCAGCCTGGACAGCTTGCAGTTTTTACAAATCCTCCTGATGGGAATGAAGTTTTGGCAGCTGATGGAATCACAGAGGTATGTGAAAGTCAAGACTGAAGAAAATCCAGGCTCAAACCTCCAAATCTGCAGAGAGATTGTCCCTTTGAGGATCTCCAGTTCTTCGAGAGTCCAGGTCATGGAGGCAGCCTGTGACCCTCCCCATGCAGTTGTAGAAAAGAAAGGTAATGTCATGAACCATTTCCTCCTTTGTAGACAAGGCTGTTTGCTTTGCAAAACTAGAGTTGGAGAGCAGATGCCCTACCTGGCATTATCCATTTGTGATAATAATAGCTAGTTTTAGTTTTTACTATCAAATTGTTAGCACAGTTGCAGGTATAGTTTTGGGCTTTGGGCTTTGCACTATTCCAAGAGATATTTTGCATAGTTTGCAGTTTACAGCAGGTCAGATATCATTTTCACATGATCAATTTTTCATGATGTAGTTTCTAGCTTCCCTTTAGACAATATTAAGGAATCTGCATGTGTTTTTACTCTTCTAGAGGCCATCTTAGTATTAAGAGAAAAAATATAATGCAATGCTGAAAAACATTGCAAGATGGACCCCAGTTTAAATGGGCATGTTTCAGACTTTGTATCAGGAGTTGTAATACCTGTCCAGAAGAGGCACACGCAGTTTAAAAAAAAAAAAAAAAAAAAAAGTTTTTTTGACATTTAAAATCTATAAAGAGAATTGACAGAATTTTCAGAGGGTTACATTTTTCCGTTATTTTGTAAACATACTCACTGCTCTATAGTGTTTTTCCATTAAAAAATGGGCTACATGACAGAGAGAAGTAGTCATAAGAAGTCCTTATGATGAAATAGGTCCAAATCCTCCGCTCCTGGGAGTTGAACCCAAGCCCTTTGGCATAGCAGAGAGCAGTGATTCTTGTAAATGTCAGTGCTGATTAATTAGGGGCCTGGCCTGAACATACCTATTGAAGTAAAGTTGTCATTTATTTCACAAGGGGATTTTGTTCAATCAAAAAGAAATGCTCAAATATTATGCAGCTAAAACTGAGTTTAGAAAATACTAGCTTCTGAAATAATGGAGGGCCATCTCCCAAAGGATTTTTTCCCAGGACAAAATGGCACAAGATCCATACTCCAGAGGTCAGGAGCATGGGTTTTTCATCAGGCTCATTTAGAGAGAATGTATTCCTGTTTCACAGAAGTTCTTCAGGTGTGGGACACTGAGGTCTAAGACCTTCTGGTTTGCAAAAGCAACATGCTCAGCTGACAGAGACGGTAATGTTTTTCTTTTACCTTTTGTTCATTTCCAGGGTGCTTTCAGACAATGAAGAGGTTTTTGTTTTTTTTTTTCTCAGGGAGCATGACACATTAAAAGACAACTAAGGAACAGGAGAGAATCTTGGTCACATGAGATGAAGTGAGAAACCTACAGTGTGAATTCTTAGACAACAAATAAATTATTGGAGGAAATCTCAAGCTCGTTTTCAAAAAAGGGAAATAGAGAAAGGGAGTAGGAAAATGAAGAAATACTGTGAATTTGTCCATTAATTTTACATGTAAATATATGCATCTTAAAAATTATGCTGTTGCTGTGATTACAACAGTAAAAGGCGATCCAAGAGGAAGGTGCCTGTCTTTTTTTATTGTATGAACTCTGTTTCTTGACTTACAAGTTTTATAAAGACCCCAAGGATTAAATTTTGTGTACTCCTGTGGTCAACTAAACATGGTAAAGTTTAGACACTAGCCCTCCATCAGGATGAGACTTCCTGGCACATCTGTAAGGATTACTAAGAAAGTTTGCAGATGATAGAGAATTGGGAGTTGCTGAGAGGTCCTGAGAGAGACCCTGACAAATTAAAGGAATGGGGAAAGAGAGGCTGCAGAGCAGTGCCATGGAAAGGGACCTGGGGATCCTGGTCACTGGCAAGCTGAACATGAGCCAGCAGTGCCCTGGCAGCCAGGAGGGCCAGCCCTGTCCTGGGGACATCAGGGACAGCATCACAGCCAGGCAAGGGAGGGATTGTCCTGCTCTGCTCTGCTCTGGGGCAGCCTCACCTCCAGTGCTGGGGCAGTTTTGGGTGCCACAGTGTAAGAAAGGCTTTAAACTATTGCAGTGTCCAAGGAGGGCAGCAAAGATGGTGCAGGGCCCTGAGGGGAAGCCGTGTGAGGAGGGGCTGAGGGCACTGGGTCTGTCCAGCCTGGAGGAGACTGAGGGGAGACCTCAGTGCAGTTACAGCTTCACTGAGAGGGGAAGAGAGGGACAGACACTGATCTCTGCTCTGTGCTGACAGGGACAGCACTTGAGGGAATGGCCTGGAGCTGTGTCAGGACAGGTTTAGGTTGGACTTTAGAAGAAGGTTCTTCACCCAGTGCCCTGGGCACTGGAACAGCTCCCCAGGGCAGTGCTCACAGCAGCAGCCTGGCAGAGCTCAGGAAGCATTTGGACAATGCTCTGAGGTATGTGGTGTGATTGTTGTTGCTGTCCTGTGTAGGGCAAAGATTTGATGATCCATGTGAGTCCCTTACAACTCAAAATATTCTGCTTTTGATTGATCTTTTCTTTAAATCTAAGGATTTAAAAAAAAAAAATTCTTAGTATTTTAAGCTGGTTTCTTCTCCCTGAATGCATTTGTATGCTTGTCCTTACATAAAACATTTCTGCAGAGGTGCAGAACATTTTAAGACACCTCAGAAACATTCTTCCCTAGATTTGCCAATAGCAGAAGGATTCAGCAGATGGCAGGATGTGGCCACTTCAAGACAGCCAAGAATCTGGGCCCCCACCCTCCTTTCTGAGCATGTGTAACCAAGCTGTCTGCCTGTCAGACAGTGGGAGAGAGACCAGTGTGGGAACTGCATGTACTATTGGAAAGCTTTTTAATGAATATCACTGCCATAATTAAGAAATTATCTTTATGCATTTAAACAGAGGCCCCACTTATGTGCTGTATGAAATTCTTACTTTGCATCTCTGGAAATCATAGAATATTTCTTTGCATTGGCTAGGAACCCACAACTTAGCACATGCACTATGGCAAATATGAAAGGATTTTTTTACGATCCATTAAGATTAAGAAGTACATGCACCCATTGCCAACAAGCACACCATCTAATCAATCTTGCATTCCATTTTTCTGTTTCATACTATTTTTGATGGGAAAATTCCACTGGGTGGGCCGTCATCCCTTTTATAAATAAGGAATAAAATAAACAAACAAATAACCCACTCACAACCCAGACTGATTCTAGGGCTCACAAGGCTCTCATATATTAACTGACTGCATCCCAAAGTAGCATCTATTTTACATTTGAGTTCAAATTATTTCAATGAAAACTAATGGCAGTTGTGCACATTTGGGAAAGTAGGGATAAACCCTGAAATACAACACTGTTGCCTGGTTTTGATGGATTTGGAAGGCTTGCAACTCAGCTTTCTATCAGGGGAGAAATCAGTGATACAGAATATCTTAAAGTCAATTATTTATACTGTGTACAACATACACTGAACATAGGTGGTCATAGACTGCATGCAGGCTAAACTTTATTTGAAAGTCTCAACCAAAAACCACTTTCAGGTTCTCAGGAAATAATTTTCACCAAGAACTAAGTCTAATCAGAGACCATAAGATAGGTTGAACTCCCTGGTTGTTTACAAAAGCTCCCTCATAAACCTGAACACCAAAGACTAACTGTACAACATTCCTTGAAAGTGCATGTATTCCTCATAGACTAAGAAAAGGAATGTGCAAGATTATATTTAACATGACCACCTGGTGACTCCACTCCTACCATAACAAAAGAAAGTTAATATTTTAAAAGGTGCTTAAGACGCTCTGACTTCAGTTTAAGTAACTTTTTATGTTCTATAAAGGATTAAACACCCAAGTCCGCTCACAAATAGGATCCAAAAGTGGCCAGAATGTAGCCCCCAGGTGCAGTGTTGTTGACATGAATATTCTTTAGGTGTGGAGGTGGAGTTCACGTGCCCACGCTCAGTCGTCTGCACTGCAGAGATCTCTGTCTGAGCTTACTGCCAACACTCCCTTTTTCACCTGTGAAGAGAAACAGATGCTCCTAAGGTGACAGTCTCATCCTGAAGTAAATAGTTGAACTAGATGTGATAAAACTCCACTAACAATAAAAAAATCTGACAAAGTCTACTGGCTGAGGCATGGTTTTCTGCACTGCAGAGGTCTGTATTTAGGTGAAGAGAGAATCCCACTGTTTGTGTTTGGGCAGTTTTCACACAGAGAATCAGCCCAGTTTTGACACTGATGAGTGGCTTGTCACCTAGTTTGTACTTGGACTCAAGTAAGCTCTAAAAGAAAGATATCTCTAAAATTCCCAGGGAATTACAGTGCTGGAGGCCTCTCAGGGACTACCAACATGCTCCAACAAGGGAAGAATCTTGACAAAATATTGCTCTGGCACCTTTCTTTCAAAACCCCAGGCAAAGGCTCCTATTGTGACCAAGCCTCCCTGGCAGAGGGAGGGCTGTGCTCCCTTTACCCTGTGAGATTCTGGAATGACATCTCCCACTCTCTCCAGGAGCCCTGTAACCCTGCTCACACGGTCTGACCTTCTTGCAGGAGATTTCTATCAGGCCAAGAGATGAAAACATTTATTGAGCCAGAAAGAAAAAGCAGGTGTGACTCTGATATTTGATTGCTAGTGATTAAAGACTTAAGGGCATAGGCAAAGGGAGAATTCGGTGAGCTGGGTTATAGGCAGTGCTGTGAGAACTGTTTTACTGTTTGGCATGAGATAAATCTGGCTAAAGTGTAAGAAATGCAAAAACAAGAAAAGATATGTCTCACAGGAGGAAAAATATTTCATTAGAGTAAAGGAAATCAGAGGTAATATTGTAGTTTCACAGCCCATGTCATTTTTAATAAAATCTGCAGGTGGCTTGCTTCTTGTGTAGCCTAATGCTACAGAAAGCAACCAACTGTGAAAGTGTAAAAGTGGAATAAACCAATAGAAAATAAGCCCAAAGTTTAGACATTTAACTGACTCCGTATTCATAGAGCAAGGATGAGATTGCTGTGAACACAGCCTACATAGTTGGGAAATCTTTGCATGGGTCCTTTGAATTTCAAGAGCAGAAAGTAGGAGTCAAGTTTATTAAAGCTGATAAGGGAGGTGGAAGATTCTGTAGGAGTGTGCTTGAGCATGCTGACCTCTCCCAGACATCCTTCAGCTAACTTTCTTGTGAGTCTCCAAATCCCAGAGGCTTTGGAGCTCAATTCTTAGCCTGTTGTAAAGTATTTAAGCAAATATTTTAATGGCTTTTCAACTCTTGTTCAAACACATGCATTGCTCAGCAGCAGTTCAAGGGTTAATAAAAGCACACAAACATAATTTATTATAAGTTTTTTCTTTAATGTGCAGAATGAAGACATTTCCAGTAACATTTTAGCCATTTTGCAGCTCATACAACAAAAAAGGAGCAGTTTAGGTTGCATATCAGTTATGAAAACATGGGATTTTTCTGCTGCTTTGCACGGGAGGATCTCACTTCACTTTCTGCCAGGAAGAACAACATTCTCAGAGGTGCCCCTTCATGTTAGGGTTGTTTTTACTCCATACCTGGAGACTGTGTAGAGCTGATTTTCACAGCAAAGGAGAGTTTTACATTCTCCTTGGACATATAGCTCTTTCTCTGGAAAAAGGAGTGCTATCCATACCAAAATTTGACATCCAGAAATGAAAACACTCAAAATCTACAGTGAATACATATTCATAATATGTTAGCTAGAAATCAGATCAGTAGAGCCCTCGTGACTGTTCCATCAGTTTCAACAAGCACTGAAAAGCTGCATGGCAGTTTCTGGAAAGAATTCAAAAGTCTGCTGCATGGGAATGCAGCTGCTTGGGGAATAAAGCACAGTGTTTTGACCCAAGTTTGAATTTGTTCAGGACAGACAGATAACTATTACAAAATTCCCTTAGAGGACTCTAATTTGCTCCATCTACCCTCGCAAGGTGGTCACAACTCATCAGGTAGCCACTGTTAGTCACTTCAATAAGACCCCACACATGGCTAGTGAAGTAAATGGAAGGGATCTCCAAATGTGGGAGAAGTAGATGAACCTCAAAAACACAAATGCCTTTGGTGTTTTCTGGGGGGTTGGCATCTCATGGGAGCATTCTTATGAGGGATCAGATTGGCTAGAAAGAAATGTATCAGCAGCTGCTCTTGTAATATCCCAGATTTCAGTTTATTTTCTCACAATTCTGGAACTTCAGGAAAGATGGTTTAAATTTAAAAGCAAAATGAAAGTTCGGAAGTGACTTTATTTCATCCAATTTGGCAATAATCTCCTACCCACTCCAATGGGTGTTTATTGCTTAATTTTGTATGGACTGGTGGCACTGGTAAATAACTAAAGATTCCTATTTATTAGTTACCTGTGATGGAGATATTCCCAAACTAAAAGAAAGATGCGATTTTGATATAGCTTAAATTTGTACAGCTCTCATTATATTCTTTCAATAGATTAAACCCAGAATGTAAGATTAAAACCAGCCCCAAACTTGGGACAAATGTTGGCAGAAATTTTGACTCAGTTTTCTTCACTATAATTTTTTATTTAGTTTCTAAGTTGCAAGCTTAAAAAGTGTTTTGTTGTTTCATGTGTATAAAAGCTGCTGTGTTACAAGGGCTTAATTACATATCACACCTTGTTCAGATCTATCCCCTATATTTACTCTGTCAAGTTTCTCACATACTGATTGTTTATACTTAACTCTTTTAACAACAGGAAGTTTACCAATAAACAAAGGACCTTTACTCAGATAGTTTAGACCAGACATTTTTAAACTTAACTCCAATCCAGAATTCCTTTACCTTTACACTGGAACACTATGGCTAAACCTAGGCAAATAAAAATGGTGTAATGTTTCTGTTTAACTTCCTTGGTAGTAGAGATGAAAATTCTTGACTGAAATGATATTGTATGACATGAACCAACAGTCTGGCTAAATAGTCTTTCCCTTTGCTTTTGGCTGTCTGGATAAACTCTTTGATGAGTTCAGTAAAAAAGTACACAATTGATTGTAATCTTCCCTATGTTAATTTTACATGAGTGAAATTTTACTGGCTTTGATTATTTTGTTTCTGAGTTACCCCAGTGCAAGATTACTGAGGAGCTGAAGATGTCAGTCCTTGTTGGTGTAAACAGGTGTAGCTTTAATGAAAGGATCATAGTCATGTACCTGTAAACAAAGAGAGAAATAAAACTTTGTTTGTTTCTAATCTCAGACTTACTGTTTACACTGTCTACTTAAATAGGAAAGTTGATGTATAATTCCATAAATAATAAACAGACATTCCAGGTACGTTGCCAGGAGGAGTATACTTAGCAAAATGAAGGAATTTTGAGGTCTACCTGTAAAATTATTTGTCCTTATAAGCAATAGCAGGCATATGTTCTCCATCATATTTGGGCCCAGTCTCTGTGGCCCAGAACCAAAGTAAACATATTTTTCTGATGTAATTGTTTATTCTAGTTGAATTAGTGCAACGCAGTCATAGCTGTGAGAAACATTTTATTTGGATCAGCTCTCAACCAGAGCTCAGAGAGGTTGCCTACCTGGCAAATCAGCAACAGTAGCTTGTTTTCACAAAGTCCTCCAAGTTTTTTACTCAGAGGAGCATATAAAAACATTTTAAAGCATGGGTTGTGGTCCTTCTCCAGCTGACACTTGAGTAAATCAGAAATAACTGCAGTGAAGTCAAAGGCAGCCCTCCCAGTATATGTGAGATGGGCTTTGTGCTCCACTTCCTTGCTGCTTCCCACTCTGACGTACTTGGCACTCAGAAGAGTGTACTCACACACTGGTCACACACACCACAGCCTTCTGCTCCTCCCTTAATTTCCCTGTGCAAGTGTTGGCCACCAGATGAATGTGTGGCAGTGGGGACGATAACTGGAGCCCTCCACCTGGGTGCTCCACTGGAAATGCCTGCACTGCCCTGACTACTCCTTTGCAATGGTAAAACTACTTTCACCCTTAACTGTCCTCATTCACATGTTAAAAAGGGAGGGAAAGAAAGGAGAGAATGTAAAAATTGTCACCCAGCACTCGAAAACCGAAAACCACGTACTTTATACACAATAGACTTCTGAAGAAAAATAGTGCAAAGTTACTATGGGAAGATTTTTCTTTTCAAAGTTTTAAAAGTTCAGCGTAAGTTGGTAGCAGTACTAAATTCAAAAAAACTCTCTGTTTTGACTTTGGGAGGTTCACTGTGCTTTAGGAGGATTAAAACCACATATGCTTCTGAAGATAAGTATATTAATAAATAAATAAGCCACAAGTAAGCAACTGAGGTTTGAGAAACATAAGAATAAATTCCTAAAATGCTAGCTGACTACAGCTATTTTCAAAAATAAGGTGTTATTTTTTACACATTTTCAGGTATGAAAGGGATTGCACAGTTCAATTTATTCTTATTTCTGTGGGGTTTAAATATGGAAATTCTGATTTTATATAAATAATTTTTTTAGAAAACAAACAAACAAATATTTCATCCTTATTGAGGGGCAATCAAAAGTGAAATAGAAGAGTTTTAAATAACTAAAAGTTTTCCAAGCCGTTTATTTTACCAGATTCCTCAAAATGTTCCACTTTAATTCTAATATGAATTATTGCTATTCACTCCTTCCCCGTTATACACAGAGAAATGTTACTCACACAACTACAGTAATCAAGAAGAGATTCAGATTATTTCTTAGAATGGACGAGCTGAATAGAGAATGAAGTTAGGAAGGGAAGTGACAGAAAAGAAGGAGGCAGTTATAAGTCTAAGGCACTTTCAATGTACTTTTGCTGTGCTTTAGCAATGCTCAAGTAAAGTCACAGTAATGAGAAAGTAAAGTCACAGTAATGAGAAGTTTGTCACAGGAGTTTGGGCATGACTGCCTGGAGACTAAACTTAACTTTTTATCACAGAGCATCTAATTGAGAAATCTCACTGGCTCAGTGTTTGCACATGGAAAAGAGCTGATGTAGCACTTCTCTACACAGTATTCCCAAGTGATCCTCAGAAAGTCATCCAGTTGTTTAACAGATAAACTCTTTTTATTTTTGCACATATAAAAATAACTAATGCTGAAAGCTATCTTTCTTCTGTTTCTTATATTGTTACACAGGTGGTTCATTCATTGAAAACACCCTCTGCTGTTCCAGATAAATTATTGTACAAACAAACAATGGAAACCTCTGCCCTGGCAACTGAAAAGAAAGATCCCAGCCATTGCATTTGTAAGGTTTCTACACCTTTATTCACTCTTTTCAATCAAATCCTTCTGTGAATCAAAAAGAATTAACCATAAGCCATTTTAAACAAAAGATGTACGTCTGGAAAGAGATTACCTAAGCACAAATGTACAACAGAAATCTGCGAGTCACAAAATGATAATCTTTCTGCATTCTTAAAGTCTTATGCCAAAATGCTTTGCTTACATTGTAAGTTTTCTGTTTGGGGCTCTTCTGTCTATATTCTCTCATGAAATGGACTTTTCAACATAAGGAGGGAAATCTGGTTTTAGATGGAGTAGCCTGTTAATTTTCATCCTCTGGGCCATGCTGATCTTCTCTAGTATAGATGTGGCATTAGCAAATATCAAATCAGTCTTTGTGCTTGCAATTTCTCTTTTAAAATCATCTTTCACATCTTGCTAGTTTTTTACTCAGCCAATAAAAGCTACTTATGCATGGACCATAAGGCTTTCAGTACTACTTTTAACCTGATTTTCTCAGGGAATTAATGGCAGAATTCAGTGTATTCAACTTCTTCCTAAAACTCAGGCATCTAAAAGTAGTAGACACCTCCCTTTCTTGCTGAAAATCTATCAGAGATGCTTTGCAAATTTTACTTGGCATGCAATGCCAGAGATGACTGCTGTTGGGACACAGTGCTTGACTCTTCCCAACACCCAGAGCAAGGACAGTACAGTATAAATTCTGCCTCACTTCTCCTCAGAAACAGTAGTTGGTGTGCTCAGAGCTAGAACTTCCTCTTGATTTTGGTGGCTGGTGTCAGCCACATTTGATGCAATTTCCAGAGAAGAGGTTCCATCATGCACTGTGAAAACAGACTTCTAGGTAAAGGTAGGAGGCCTTGCTACTGCTGCTGAAGGAAAAGAAATTACAAAAACTCCACTTTCACTAGAAACCAGAGAAAAGCTTCATGTGATCTGTGCTCATAATTAGTCACTGAGGCTGCAGAATACTCTTCTCTAAGGACTATGTGATATCTAATAATTTATTTTCCCTCACTTTGGAATAATCACAGCATCTCTCCCCTATGTCTAATGACCATCAAGAAATAATGCTGCAACATTTGTATCTTTCATCTAAAACTGTCAGCCAACCATGAAACACCGACCTGTCAGACAAAGGGCTTCCTTTTCTTGACTATCATGAAATGATCTCTCAAGTACTTCAAGTACACTTCTTATTAAAGTCTTAGAAAAAAAAGAATTTTTTAAAAACTTTTTCCTGGTATGAAATAATTCACTAAAAATTGTATTGAATTAAAAAAAAAAAAGTAAAATGAGAATGTATGCAACTGGAGCGATTGTCTTGTGGGGAGGCAATAAAAAAAAAGGTGCAACACATTGATAGTAGTGTACCACTGGGACCAACATACTCAGCATTGGTAAAACTGTTTTCCTAGTAGAAACTAGAATATTTCACCCTTTGCTATGCTGTATTTAGCAGCCATAAACAGGACTTCTCTCATGTGAAAGGGGTAATGCAGGATGCCCACACAAACTATAGGCTGCAGTCCCTCAGAAATTCCAAAAGAGTAGGAAGGGCAGCAGTGGTTCTCCATGCCCCTCAAACGTCTCAGTGATTTTGTTCCATGATTAACACTCCTCAAACTCAACTGTTGCAATGGTGAGAAGAACTTAGGAGAGGACATACCTTTGATTTTAAATAGAATGAAATAAAAACTAGCTTAAGGAGAATCAGAGGAACGCTGCTAAAATAGCTGAGAAACCATTGGAATAAATACTAGGAATAAAAATATGCTTGCAAATGTTATATATGTTTTATGATGGACTCTTGCTAAAATGGGCAAGGGGAAAAAAATCTAATTTTCTTTGCATTTTATTGGACAGGGTAGCCAGAAGTACTCCCACATGGTCTAGAATATAGATAAAAGCCAAGGCTGGAGTAGCACCAATATTAGATATTAGACTGGAAATCAGTTAGAGTCTTTGATTTTCCACAGGCCAACTGTACAAATTTTACAGGAGCACAAAATGAGTTTCATTCCATTCTTCCTAAAGGTCCCAGAAGGCTTTTAAAAAGAGTTAGGAAATGTTTGCAAGGTGGTGTGCAGTTGCACCTTTCATGAAGAGGAAACAGAAAGCAAAGCACTGCTTGTGCAATAAAATAGCATTTTACCTCTTTGGGAGCATGCTGCTGAGGTTTGTTTGAGCTCTGACAGCTTCCCCTTTGAGATAGCCAGGCCTCCTAATGGAAGTGCCCAATTCTCCAGCATGGTCTGTGGGAAGAACGGAATGCCTGCAGAGAAGTTCTGCCTGTGTGACATGTACCCACAGGAGAAGTAAGAATTTAACCCAGGAACTCAAGTTTGCTACATCCAGGACATTTAGACAGAAGTTCAGGACTTATTTTAGGTGAAGTAGTTGAGCTTACAAATTCATAAAATACCCATACTTTGAAACTCTCACATATTATGTCAGAGTTACTTGACTTTGTGTTACCCATTCACTGAAATGTTTAAAGACCTGGGATTCATTTACTCAATGGAACAAATAATCCAGGAACTGGTTTTGTGTTTAGTGTTTGTTCCTGTGGTAGAATCTCATGAATAAATATGATTATTGTCATAGCTTCTTGGATTAATTAAAAAGGATTAGTGTCTTTTCCACAATATTCTTGATTTTGTAGAAAGTAGGAAGACTTAGACTCCTGCATCATCTCTTTCTATGTATCTGAGGTATCAGATATAATACATCTGCAGAGAGACATTGTTTTAAAATGCAGTCACTTCACTGATCTTAAACTTTATTATGTGTATACCAGGTGGATAAGTGCTTTTAAGAAACTATTTTTGCAGTTGTGTTTTTTGGTGATTGTTTTCCTTCCAGATCTATATACCACATACGTTCTTTATTAATAGAGAGAGAAAAATGCAAAAATGTGAAGATCCTGTGCTTTCCTTGGTGTTCATTTTGGAGCTGTATCAGGGGTACAGCCTTGTTTCAATCCATGAACTTATGAACTGATCATTTTATGAAATAAAACTCTAACTTCTATTATAATATAATCCTCATTCTCTTCACGACACATTTTTTTTCCTGCAGATTTAGACCTCGCTTTATTTTCCTGTAGGGTGGCAGGGATGTACACACCCTCTTCCATCCCTTGTATGATATGGCATCCATCAGGTGATCAGATAAGCAGAGTACAATCATCTCCTGAAATCAGTGCCTGAATGCTTTTGCTGGGTACATGATCTTCTCCCTGACCAACAGTTTCTTCTTCAATCTTCAAAATTCTTTCCTTTCCATGCTAAGTGAACTAGGCTGCCATTTGAAGCTCTTTTTCTGCACCAGGAGGAAAGGTAAGCTGATATTAATTTATCAGGGTCTATGAAATTAATTAATTTCCATTAACTATTCCTTTTGTTGATTTAGTGGTAAAACTCTTTTTCCCCCAGGAAAACTTAGCAAGAAAAGGTACAAAAAAACCCACAGCAGAGGCAGATCCTGCTGGCAGCTTCTGTTGTTTAGGTCCATTACAGAAACAGAACTGGCTGTATTTAGGTCTGCACTCAGTTCCGTCATGCTGCAGGAGAAAAGCAGCCTGGAAAAGCTCGGCCTTGTCTTGGGACAGGGAGGAGAGCAGAGCTGGGGATCACCAGGTGGCGCTGGAAGATACTGCGAGCCGAGCCAAGCCGAGCCGAGCCGAGCCGAGCCGGGCCAGGCCAAGCCGAGCTGAGCCGAGCTGAGCCGAGCTGAGCTGAGCCGAGCTGAGTTGAGCTGAGCTGAGCCGAGCTGGGCTGGGCCAGGCTGAGCCAAGCTGAGCTGAGTTGAACTGAACTGGCCTGGGCTGTGCTGAGCTGAGCTGTGCCAAGTTGAGTTGAGCTGAGCTGAGCTGAGCTGAGCTGAGCTGAGTTGAGCTGAGCTGAGCCGAGCTGGGCTGGGCCAGGCTGAGCCAAGCTGAGCTGAGTTGAACTGAACTGGCCTGGGCTGTGCTGAGCTGAGCTGTGCCAAGTTGAGTTGAGCTGAGCTGAGCTGAGCTGAGCTGAGCTGAGATGAGCTGAGCTGAGCCAGGCCAGGCTGGGCTGGGCCAGGCCGAGCTGAGCTGGGCTGAGCTGGGCTGAGCCGAGCTGAGCTGAGCCAGGCTGGGCCAGGCTGAGCCGAGCTGATCTGAGCTGATCGGAGCTGAGTTGAGTCAAGCTGAGTCGAGCTGAGCCGGGCTGGGCCAAGCCAAGCTAAGCCGAGCCCAGCGCAGTTGAGCCAAGCTGAACTGAGCCCGGAGAACTGAGCTGAGCCCAGAGAACCTAGCTGAGCCAAGCTGGGCCAGGCCAAACCAAGCTGAGCAATGCTGACCCAAGCCAAGCCGAGCCAAGCAGGGCCAGGCCGAGCTGAGCTGAGCCAAGCCGAGCTGGGCCAGGCCAGGCTGAGCTGAGCTATGCATTAGTATTTTTAATTTGGTTGGTGTCCGCAAAAACCTTGTAGCCTGATAACCATGGGTGAGACTTCTACTTGTGTGCATTCAAATATTTCAATTTCAGAATTAAAATTAAAAAGAAAAAAAAAGACAACCAAAACTAAATCCCCAAACATTACCAGCAATTGAACCTCCCCCCTAAAATGCAATAAAATTGCTGATATTATTTGGGATCAAAAGGTGAGAAAACTGTTTATGCATCTGAAACTATTTGAGAATCAACAGAGCTGAGAGGAGCACCCTTGTGATATATGAGTACTTGAGGATATTTTTCATGTTTAATTTTCAATGAGAAATGTAATTTTTAAAATGTTGTTGTTGTTCATAGAATCACAGAATAAGCTGAGCTGGAAGGGACCCATCAGGATCATCGAGTTCCACTCCTGGCCCTGCAGAGGACACCCCAAGAGTCACACCCTGTGCCTGGCAGTGCTGTCCGAACACTTCTTGAGCTCTCTCAAGCTTGGTGCTGTGATCACTGCCCTGGGGAGCTGCTCCAGTGCCCAAACACCCTCTGAAAAACTTTTTTGTAATAACCAACCTAAACCTCCCCTGATCTGGGATCACTCCCTCAGGTGCTGTCCCTGTCAGCACAGAGCAGGGATCAGTGTCTGTCCCTCTCTTCCCCTCTCAATGAAGCTGTAACTGCACTGAGGTCTCCCCTCAGTCTCCTCCAGGCTGAACAGACCCAGTGCCCTCAGCCCCTCCTCACAACTTCCCCTCAGGGCCCTGCACCCTCTTTGTTTCCCTCCTTGGACACTCTGCAATAATTCAATATCTTCTATTGTAGCACCCAAAACTGCACACAATATTCAAGGTGAGGTGTCACTGGTTGTTTAGAAACAGAATTTGGGGAAAAGTCAAAGAAAAACTTGAAAGCATCCTCTTTTTCTTCTGTTTGGGAAGAAATAATGGATAACATCCATTGTATTTAACCTTTCATAACAAATATTTACTGTTTTGGCTATCTGCAGCAGTTAACTATAACAGGACTATAACAGTCTCCTGCCAGGACTTTAAAATGAACATATTTCTCTGCTTTCTTCCCTGTTTCCTAAGAGGTTGCGCATTATTTTCTAGTCATAGTTGGTTGGGGAGTCTGATTTTTGTTTAGTTTTAGTGTGCTGAGAAAAAGTGCCACTTCTCACATTACTACAATCACTCCCTGCAGCCTCAGGGGATCTCTATATGCCTCTGCTTCTTGTATGACCCCTCTTGATCCTGTTTACCTTGTAAAATTTGACTGGATCACAGCTCAAAGGGCTGTGGCAGAGGCACTGTCTGATTTTAACTCCTTGATGACCTCAGAGAAGTTCCTGCACACAGATAAGCACGTGCCCATCAGGGGCTGCATCCGGCGAGGTGCAGAGCAGCTCTGAGTGGCTCTGCTCCAGCAAAGCACTTAAACCCACTGCTCACATGGAGCCCCTGGGCTCCAGCCAAGAGGGAGGTGCTGCAAGTGACCTGCCCTCTGAATTGCATTCAGATTTAGGGCTGGAGCTGGCCTGAGAATGGGGATGGGTAATCCAAACAGGGGATTTATTTTACATTGAAGTGTACTCACAGAGGTTTGCTCAGTCTGATAGAGCCACTCCCAAAGGGTCCCCAGGGAAGCCCACCTTGCTTCTCTCCTTGTAGAGGATGTGTCTAGAGAGATCAAGCTTGTGATGATCAAGTGGAGCTTTATGAATACTCTCAAAAATGTCATGCACACTGTATTTTTCTAATCTGCTTTAGTTCTTGAACTCTGGGTAATGCTTCTGAACTGTTCTAAAGCATTCCAGCATTTTCTGAAGTGTTGCTGTTTCACTTAATCCTTGGGTAGGTGGTGTTGTCTATTGAACCATGTGCATTGCTGAAACTTCTTTCCAGTGCTGGTGTTAAAGACAGCTTTATCCTTGCAGGTTTTCAATTGTTCCTCCAGTTCACTGAGTGAGATGTGTGACTGTCATGTCTGTGTATCATATGAAGTTGATTCTTTCAGGAATAATTTGAGCAAAGATGATGCAGGTTTCCAAAATGTTAAAGTAGCTTTATGCCTTTCAGCAGTGTTTACCTCAGCCAAATACAGTAACAAAGCTTGTGTTGAACAAGTGAAGAGTAAAATATTAAGATGGATAGTGGGTTTACAGCAAAGGTGAAATCCAGATGATAAAACTTTAAAAGGGTGATACATGACCCTAGGATATTTTTAGTGTAAATTCATTCAAGAGTGTGTCAGAGCATCTGTTTCTGTACATTTTATACACTCCATCTTCTTGATTTTAAGTCTATTCTCTCCAAAGTGTTCTTAACTTTGTTAAATGTGCAGAATAAAACTGGGGATTAATCCTTTTGGCATCCATAATCCTATGGCATGAAGAGTACAAAAGGGGAGGAAAGGATCTTGGTGGACTAAAGAGCTGAAGATAATTGGCAGCAATTGGCTCCCTAATAGTAAGATGTGATACATGAGTGTGCTGTGATAAGTGGAGGAGCTCAAGCCAAGAGGATAAATGTAGGAGATTGCAAGTATCCTGTAGTTCTGTGCATGGATTTTTGATAATTTGTTGTAGATGTGGCTACTTATTTTCTAGACAGCTTTCTGGTGCTCTATCTGATCAGTTCCTCCAGCATATAATGCATATTCCTTCCATGAGATGACAAGTCTGGCATCTGGGCATGGCTTCAAATAATCATTTTATTTGGCAATACTTGTCCCTTACAGTCAGATTATCTGGTGGTCTTTGTCCTGTGCATTTTAGTAAATTCAGCTAGAAGCTTTAAATATTCTTCATCCTGCCTGAGCTCAAGTCTAATCACAGCTAAAAACATGCAGACATGCAGTCGAAGTATTCATTTTATATTTCTCTGCAAAATATTAAACTACTGACTTTTGTTTGCTTAAATATGAAAAGTGCATCTTATGCTTATTTTGACTTTGATTTTAGAACCAATAGACATTTTTTAAAAGTCAAATGATACACAAGCAAAAAACCAACTTCAGACTGACATCAAATTGATTGTTTTTCCTGTATCTTTTGTCTCCAATGCATAATAATAGCATCTAAATTTCTATCAGAGAAGCTTTTGTGCCATTTGGACTGCACAGCTGTGAAAGTTACTGTCTATCCAGAGGGAAGGTTTTGACTGACCATCACAGAAAGGGAATGGTTTCCTAGGGAAAAGGAGTCCACTGGTATAAAGTTCATGTCCTCCTATACATCTGCTGATTCACACATGCAAGAAAAAAAATAATCTGGGAATGAAGGTCTTTGAAACACCTTTTGTGTTGTAGAAAATAGATGGAGGAGGATAAAATTCTTTCTTCCGCTCACATCTGTCATTGTCTTTTCAAGCACAGCATCAGTATAGAGAAGACTCCTGTTTTGATCTGTAATCAAGGCCTGCATTTTAATCCTCTAAAGCCTAGAGATTTTTTTGCTTTTGGATAAAAAGAGACAAATCTGAAAACACATGCCAGAGCTGTACAGACTCTGAGCTGGAATAACTCCTGAAGGATGCTGAGCCTGATGGGAATTAAAAAGCCTGACCTGCTTCCCAGCTTCAAGCTTCCTCTCCCAGACATGCAGCAAATGTGTTATTCACTCCCTGACCCTTTGCACAATGGGCTGACCTTCCCCTCAAATAAGTCAGCCCAGCATGAGAGAAACATATGGAACCTTTGGGGCCTTCCTCTGTCCAAAAAATTGTGTCATTTTTAGGCAGCATAGGACTCCCAGTTATGTGGACCTTCCTCCTGCTGAAGTAAGTATCAAGACTCTAATTGACTTCTGTGTAAAGGGGACTGGGCATTAAGCTTGGCTCTGGGAAAACAGAATCTAAATAAGGAAAGTTATGTGGATCCCTGAGAGTCCATAACATAGGAATTACTCATGCAAATGCAATATTTAGACTATTTAAAATGCATACTAGTTGGAACATGCAGAGTGTGTGTGATATTTTGCAGTTTCCCCGCAAAGAGAGCTTCTGTGTGTGCAAAGTAGCTGGTGGTGCTGCAGTGCCACAGGGAATTGCAGTCCCTAGAGTAGGACAGCAGAGAAGGGGTTGGAAAGGCTGAGGCAAAGCAGTTCTTAACTTTGGAGAAGAAGATCCTTGTATAGTAAATTCCAATATTAAGCTTTCCCTCTGAGCATCTTAGAATTACTGTCAGATCATGAACATAATAATTTATGAGAATTTTATCTGTGCTGTCTTGGGAAAAAGTTTGCCATGCATTTTTGTGGAAGAAAAAAATATAAGTTTTTTTGTAGGTAGAGGAAAACATGGTATGAGTTTTCCAGCTTCTGCAGTCCTGCTGTAATGCATTTAAGATTGATTTAAAACACTTCAGCTCTTCTCTCAACTTTATTCATGAGTAAACAGGTGTTGGTGATGCCCCATCCAATATACCCCCAAAAGGACATGAGAATCTGGACTCTCTTTTGTAAACCAAAACAAGCAAAACAAAACAAATCTCAAAAATGCTATATAAAATCCTGAGATGATTCTAATGAAGAAATATTGAATCCTAGAACTGTGATGAATGGAGGGGGATATATATATAATTATGAAGCTGAAACTCTGTACATGCTTCTCTGCATGGCCCACTCCGATAGAAGAGGTTTGTCCTGCTTGTAACTCCACATCTCACCATCCCTATGTGTTAGTTAGGAGCAAACTATAATAATGGATCTGCCAGATAACCAATCCAAATACCTTCCTCTTACTAGAAACTATACCAGAGACTGTGAAAAATTGTAATACCAACAGGAGCTTTCAAAGTAAAAAAAAAAATCTCCGTTGTTTTGATCATTCCAAAATGCTGTTCATGCAAAGGTTACTGGGCAAAACCAAACTTAAAGCAAAACAGATTCATCCCCATGTTTATGTACCCCTATATGTGCTCTGTACAAATCAGGCTGTGTAATGATGGGACTGACCTCAGAGTGTGGGAGGAAAATAGGTACAACAGGTCACCATCTTCCTGCAGGAGAAACCTTCTCCTGGAAACAGACAAGCCAGGCAGTGTGCATTTTAATCAAAATCACATCGCGGGCATTTAAGTTTTCAAAAATTATTAACATGACAGAGGTTACCTTTTCTTGTGACTACTATTATTACTGTCAGACTGCCTGCTCCAAGTGGGGGGCTGAAGGTTACATATGGGATGGGGGAATGTAAAGTTAGCTGGAAGGGGTTAGTACATGGGGCCATAGCCTTGGAATGCTCTTTGTTGGCCAGAGCTCTCTTCTGTCTTGTCTACATCTGTGCAAAAGACCCCTCAGGACATCGTGAACAGCCCTCAGCAGTGACTGCAGTGCTATAAACTGCAGGTGACTCTGGTCAAATCCAATTTCTCATCCTGAACAGAGTGCAAGCTATCACTGCTGCATATTCCTTGCCAAGGTGAACAGGGGTAAAAACTTTACAGATTATTCTAGAGAATTTCATTCCAACAGATGCTTGCTGTTGTCACATTTCTTTAAATAATTTTGAACTGTTTGAATTCTTACACTAGTAATTCAGGCTAATGGTCCATGATGAAATAAGATGATGTTTGGGTGTATATAAATAGATTTACAGATGCAAAAATGAGCTGTTCAGCTTAGTAAAGGACACACTTTCATGTAGGAAACTTAGGACTCACTAAGAGTCTTTCTAGGAATGCCTTAATTTTTTTACTATTCATACTTTGATTCATATTCCTATGATTCATTGATGTGCATTTTACAAATTAAGCTGTGCACAAAAAGCTGTAATTACCTACCCAAGGCTGTACAAAAACTTGTGGTGCAGTCAGCAGTTGATTTATGCTCCAAATCTCTGTTCCATTCTACTATATTGTTCTTTGGCATCCAGCAAAAGCTTGTGCCTTGAAAAGTCTTCCCTTCTTTAACCAGTTTTTGTTTCAGCTCTGAGGAGCACAACCACTTTAAAAACAGAGACACAAACAGCATACATCTTTGGGGAAAAGTTTAAAAAAAGCACAAGAAAAACAAATTATTTCATAGGTTAAAATTCCTCTTTGAAGTGCATTTTGGTGATTATCAGATAAATCCCTAAGAACAGAATTGGAATGACACTGTATATGTGCTTGAAACAGTTCTCTCTTTAATGGATCTTTTGGAACTTGCCTAAGTTGCCATAAGAAGTCCGTTTTTATCATGCTGTACTGTAAATATTTTAGTACTGAAATTGGCTTTTAATAAAATTAACTGCAAGTTCAAAATGTTTAATGGACTCCATGGCAGTAAAATTAAGAAGAATGTCATTTTGTCTCTTTAATGTGCCCCGAAACATTCTTGCATTGAATTAGAACGCTGATTGTTATTTTTCAGCTCAGGACTTGGCAGGTGTGTAATGTGACTCCTGATAGCAGGACAGCAGATTACATTCTCCTATAAAACCATTTCTAAGGGACTTGGCACAAAAACTGTTATTGCATGTCTGCAGGTGTTTAGTAATTGGATTAATGCGGAGCAGAAGGAATGTCTGATGCCCCAGCAGTGAGAAATGTTGAGGAAAGACACATTCATTTCTAAGAGTAACCTGGAATGCATGATGACAGCCTGTTCACACACACAGAGCCAGATCTAAGCCTGCAAGTTTAAAATTAACTGCTGTGAGCAATCACCTTCCAGAGGAAAGTTTAGCCAAACCTAAATACAATAACAGGAGCCCTGTAAGTAAGGAGGTAGGGAGCTTTGGGCTATGTTTTGATCCTATTCCAAAAGTAACTTGCATAACCTTAGAAAAAGTTCTTATATCATGCATATCACGAATCCCTAAAATCCTAGGTGTCTGATAAAAATGTCCTTGATAAACATATAGACCATCAAAATTCTGGAAAGGTATAGACAACATAATATAATCTCAGATCAAGGGCTTTCAGGACAAAATTATGTTCTTTTAAATATCTTGATCATGAATTAGAAAGGCTTTTGTAATGGCCAGGGACTTAAATATTTCTATATTGATGAAAATAGGTTAGGTCCTGACAGTACTCATAAAAACATTTGCAGGAAATCTTTAGATTCACTAAGTTTTGATGTACAATTGATATGTTGTCCTCAAAAATTAACTTCAACATGAGTATTGTTTTAAAAAGCATCTTTTACACATATGGTTTATACATTAATTTTAACAGCAGAGGGATTTAAGAATAAAAACAATGCTTTGTTTTGTGCTGGGAAAACCAGACCCATGAGAGAAAGCTTTCTGCTGCTAGGCCTCCTGGGAGAACAGAAGTGATGTAAATCCAGTGAGGACACTTCAGGAAGTGTTGCCTTTCCTATCTGTCAGGAAATAAAGGTGCTGAGGTGACTGAGCACTCTGCTTTTTGGCTGTCTGTTTCCTCTGGCAGCAGTCCTAACTCGCTGTGGGTAGGACTGGCCAAAGCCAGGTAACAGGTTCCTGGCTAATTAAAAAAGCCACTATGTTTGAATAAAATTCATGGCTCACGCTTCTCAGGGTTTCTGTAGTACTATTTCCAGACCATGGAGATGTCTCAGGTGAGGATTTCAGCCCTTTTGGCTTTTGCCTCATTTCTCTAACCTTACAGATAAGATGAGGAGTGAGCAAAACTTCACTTTCGTTGGTTGGTTGATCAGAGATACAATTTACTGAAATGAGTGGGGGACTAATTTCAAGAATAAGTTATATTTGCATTATTTATATTATCTCTCTGAATTTATTAGAAAACAAGAATCATAAGAGAGGAGAATGTATTCTTAAGAGTAAAATAGGTGTAGAAAATTTTAATTGCAACACTTTGCCTACAGAAAAGAGCTTTCCTTGGGGAATTTAGTCAAAATATCCCTAACTTTTGGGAATGAGACATGGAGATTTTACCAGAATCTGAAAAGCTTTGTCCTTTGCAATGAATAACCTTTCATTTGGGATCAGATGTTTAATGACCATGGAGCAAATAGAAGCCTCATGGAGGCTGTTGAGAGCTCTGCACTGACTTCCAGACACAAGTCACAGGCCACCCCCACTGCAATTAAAGTTGTCAAACAACTTCTGTTATGGCTTTTTTTTTTTTTTTTTTTTTTTAACAGGCACAGAGCCCTCCCTGGCTCTGAGGGGGTTTCCTGCATGTAGAACAGAGCTCACATTGCACATAGAAATGAACATGCACAATCTACTGGTTTGAGAGATCTTTAGAATGAAAGGTTCAGCTTCTGTGAAGCTCAGGGAATGCTGCATCACCATTTCCTTCACAGAGGTGGCTGTGCCTCAGTTTAGATCCCTTTCATGCTTTGCACAAGTCAGTCTCTCGTGTGGAGGGTCCATTTCATGTGGTATGGGGAACACTTCATTTATATTTTTTCAGATTTCAGAAGTTTTACTTTGGAGCTTTAAAACTGCTTCCCTATCAGCTTTTATGACTTTAATTACTTTTGTTTTTTTTTAAACATGAAAATTAAAAAAGTCTGTGGTAAAAACACAAACTTGAGTGTTGCATTCCCATGGCACAGAACTGCTGTGCTGTGTGATGGCTCTGACCATATAGACTGACAGCAGACTGTTCTAACAGGGAAATGAATATTGCTGGAATGACTCAGGGAATAATAAAAATAACCAGTTCTGCATCTAACCATCCCATCCCCCAGGAAGATGATGGTGTTTTCACCTAACCTTTTCCAGCTTTACTACTCAAAATTGGATTATACCCTGAAAAACAACTTTGACATTTCTGAGAAAGTCTCTGAAAGCCAGAGTTTCCTGCAGGTGGAGGAATGACTGTGTTCTAAACATCCCAACAGCAGTAACCAAAACAAAGTAAAGGGACAAGTTTGCAGATGTTTGTGCTGTTTGTACACTTGCTATGAATTCACTCAGTCTATTGTTGAATGCAGGAAAATAAGTTTCTGGATCTTTGATTGGACTCAATACATGCTGCTATGTTCTTAAGTCTGAAAGTTACAGAGTTCAGACAAAACCATTTGCCTCCACTCCCTTTATTGTCAGTGGAGACAAAGTGAATTATGTCACACCTGGCTTTGGAGTTGCATTCTAGGGGTACCTGCACTTCTTTCTGCACTGACTAAAAGTGAACTGTGCATAAGTCTTCAGCCTGCCTAAGACATGAACTTTCAGACCATTGGATTAACTTATCTGAATCTCATTCCAGCCCTCATTATCAGGAAGGGCTCATTATGTGTTGCTGCACTGAAACACTGCTTTGTCCTGCAAACAAAATTACACTATCTTGTAAAAATTTTAAATTGCTGAAACAACTGTTGACACAGCTATATTAGGCAAGGTTCACATCTTGCCACATAGCTATGCAAGAAATATCTTCAGCATCCTGAGCAGGTCTTGATATTTTTATTCCCTGTAAATAGGGGTGTTGTCTGTCTGTAGTTTCACTGATTTCAGGGAGTGTCCTGAGAGAGAAGACTGTGTGGCAGGGCTGATTTACTTACTCTGTGTATTTACTGATGGGAATTACAGACAGTTTTACTCAAGAAAATAAGCATTCATCACCCTTACGAAAGGAGTTTGATAATTTTTCTTTCACGTTAAAATTAGTACTGAAATAGAAAGACCTCGCTAGAAAATCCTAGAAACACTGCAGACAGTTCATTGTCCAATTCTATACCTTCATTGATTTTTTTCACATTGTACTCAGAAAGGGTGATTGTAAATGATGAAGTTTTAAAAAGCAGTTTTTCACCAACTGGAAGAAGAAATATAGAGCTCTTTTCTAAGTTAGATATCATGGCTATTTTTTAACTGTGTATATGCTTTTTAGGAAGAAATGTGTGAAAGGATTGTCTTCTTGAAGCATTGAGCATTGTACCCTGTATTTTCAAAGAATCATTAACCATGCTATGGAATATATATATGTGGAGTTTCTTTATGAAGTCTGAAATTCCTATAATGTCATAGTTTGCTTTATTTTCTTATATTTTGCATTTTAAAAAATGCAGAAGATCAAGAGACATGCCAAGTAGAGGTGGAGATGTGTTCAGACCTGAAACCTTACAGGTTCAGGAAGACTTGAAAGTCTCAAAGTTGAGACTGGTAGGATCCAGTTACATTTCATCACAAAGGATAAATTTATGCCTGTAAGCCATAACCTTTGGCCAGTCTCTGTTTCTTCCTATTGGCTGTGAGACATACTTGTGTTATTCGTCTGTCATGTATTCACACTGCATGGCATTCTCTTTCCTTTGTTTTTCATTTGTTTTCCTGGCTACTTACATCTTCAACAAAGTGGAAACTATCCAAATTGGTGGCGTGCCTATCCACAGAAGGCAAATCAAATTTTTAAAAAATATTATCCACTGTGCTAATGCAAAGGATGGAAACTGCTGGAGCTGCTGTAGAAACTAAAATTGGAATAGCTGTTCCTTACATAGAGATTGAATTGAGAAAACTGAGTAATTATTAACACCATGTTGTTGTAGCCACAACACAGTACACTGAGGCTGCATTTATACCAGTGAATAAAATAGACCATGGCTCTGCTGTGGCTCTGTGACCAGTTGACATGAGTGACCTCATGGCGATCAGCCAGCTGAATTCTGCTTTACAAAACCACCTGACTGCCTCCGTACAGGCTGCTGGGTTTTGAGTCAGCTAAGACCTGAAAGCTATGTCCAGACATTATCTGGAAGAGCATTACTTTGGATCAAAACAGTGCCAAGAGGTGTTCTAGTAACTGGAGGTCATGCCCTGCCTGTGTTTAGTACGCTTGTATAAAGGCAGGTGCTGTAGAGAGCCAGAAACCAATGCAATGCCAGTCAGACAATGATACAAGCAGCATATTGAGAGGAGACACAGAAACCTGGCTTCTGCAAAACATACATAATTTTCCACTGCATAATGGAATAAAAAGACACTAAATTTCTTTTAAATTTTGTGAAGAGATGTATGCTCTTGTGGCTACTCTTAAAAGTCTGGGAACGGGAATGTATTTCCTGTCATTCAAAAATGTTCCTTTTATCCAAGGAAGGTACTATGTGAACAATATAATAAAAAGTTGTCATGAAAATCCAGCTTCACAAAGCTAAAACAATATGAAGCATTCTCTTCATCCCAAATTGTGAAGGTTTCAAATGTCAGCCTGAATGAATAGTTCTGTTTTCCACCCAAACACATTTCTTGGACAACTCCTGGAAACCTGATGCCTGAACACAGCTGTTTATAGGAGCTCTTCTGAGTTTCCATGCCAGTCTGCACCTGAGGGTACACTGGAATACATGGCTGATCATAGCTGGAACTGTAAAGATGTATGTTTGTACCTCTGCTATGTCTTCATTGTGGAGTGGACTTGGATATTGCACCTAACTCCTGCATTTAACACATACTCACCACTGAGTTCTGGTGGTGTGTGCAGTGTGGGCCAGCTGGTGAAGGAACTGAAGCTCAGGATTATATTTCATCCTCATTGTGAGATAAGGACAGATCCCTCAACTGGATAAAGCTTTTCTGTAGACAAGAAGATAATTGTGGGTAGATACCAGAGAAGAGGCTAGAGCCTCATTTTCTTGTGAAATCACGAGTACCTTAAGCAGCTGCAGGACAAAATGCCTCCAGATTTTTACTGTGAATAAGTGCAGCTCTAAGAAGGACTCAATTATAAGGCTATACTTTAATAGCTGGCTAAGCTAACCTAGCCACAGAGGTGTTAGTGACGATTACATGAATTAATTTTGCAACAATGACATCAGATTTAATTTCAGAAACCAATTCTTGACTGTAAGATGAAAAAGAATTGGAGTGTTGGACTTTTGAAGGATTAAAGAAAAGATGAGGTGCTGTGCTTATGAAGACTCTTTATCAAAACAGAGGATATTGCTAAAGAAATTAATGTCTCCAGTTCTGTCCCATTTGGAGAGATCTTATTGCTAGTGGATAATATTTATCCAAGGTGATATTTAAATTTCTCAGCATTCTTACTTGTGTGGTGTTCCATCCTAACCAAAAACAGTGTGGTGCTAAAAGTACAGCTATACTGGCAAGCAGGGCTTAAAGAAATGCAGGGTGCAGCTGGTGTTGAAAAGGGCTCTCACATTTCTGCATAACACAGACTAGCCCAAGACATAGCCCAAGATGAAGCCACCAGAAAACCTCAGCACAAGCAAGATACACAAGACTGTACAGCCAATGATAACAGGAAAGTTTAACACTAGATCAACACAAGTATAATTAGCTGTTTCAAGTGGAGACATTATTCTTCATTTCCTGCCCTCAACTTGTTGCTCTGAACTGTTAAACAATAGCTGTGTTTCATGCAAGAGGGGTTGGGTTTCAGAGGCTGGTGAAATGGTTCCCCTGTGGGACCAGATCCAAGGGTGCACAGATTCTCTGGGAGTGTCTCTGGGCTGTTTCAGGTTGGCCAAGACAGCCTGACAACCAGAAATAGTGGGGAGAGCCATTAGGATTAATTCAGCAGTATTTTTATCCAGTTGATTTCAGTCCTTTTGACTCACCTAGGCTTTATACCCACCGGACTAAAACACAATCAAGAGATACCTTTCCTTTTTTCTGGTAAGCTCCAAATTTTCAATATAATGAAAGAGTTCCCCTTTCTTTTCCTTACCAGTCTGGGCTCAACTCTTCCTTTTTCTCTCCACTTTTCCAGTCTCCTTCATCCACATCCCACCCTTCCATCATATTTTTTCAATCATACCTTTTCTCTTTGCTGCCTACTATTAACTTCCAGATGCACTAAGCTGTCTTTCCATGGATCCAGACTTCTTCACATCCCAGTGGGACTTGCCCTTGCCAAAGATCACTAGACTGTGGAGGCAGGCTGGACACCATCTGAGTCAAATTCCTGGGTTACAGGTAATGAGAAGCAGCTAGATCCAGGGAAGAGCTGCCCTCTTGCTTATCCTGCAAACTTTGTAACACCTGAACTCAGTATTACATAGTGAGTCTAAAGTGAACATGGTCTTTTACCAAATTCATAACTATCTTGCAATATCAGCAGAGTCTAGCATCATCCTGTGGGATAAGAAAAGCTTTTAGAAGTGTCTAATTGAAAAGTTTATATAATTATATCAATCATTAAATCTTTTCTATATGTGCAGTTTATAGTTGTGTGCATGTATATCTCATCCTTTTTGTCTGACATAGTAAACATTTCTTGATTTTTTTTGAAATCTTTTGCCATTTAAAAATGGTAGACTACAAAAAAATATAGGTTATATAGTGCTCCAAATATTTAGAAGTTTTCTGAATGCACACATGCTATTGCTGAGACCTATTCTGACTATCTGCAGATGCAGAAAACATGACATGCAAAAGGGATTACACATAATTGGAAGATGTGATGCAGAAAATGATTTCTTTCACTGTCACTTTATGCCTTTATTTGTTCTTGAATCTGTTATTAAAAAAGCCCAACACCACACACAAAGAAACAAACATGTACACTGTACACCAGAACCTGGAAATCTCCCAAGCCACAGTCTAAGAATTGGCAAAACTATCAGATAAGATTCAACAGAAAAACTACAATGTGATGATGGGCTGATTTTAGAGACAAGACATAAACTTCTGGTAGGGTTCCTAGATAAAAGATTCAATTCCTGCTTCTGATATGGGTTTCCTATATTACCTTAAATAAGTAATATATGATTTCTACTCCTTTGTTTCTAGAGTCTGAAAAGTAAAGAAAAAGAAACCTTTCTTTTTATTCCCCCCACAATTTGTCTGAATTCACTTTTTAAAAGATAATAAAATGTTTGCAAATAAACCTACAAATGAATACATTGAAACTTAGACCTAACAAGAGTCTATTGGCTCATAACTAATATCAAGTTCATGCATTTAGATAGTATATAAGCTATATCAAAGAATTTTTCTGCAATATGGTTTTGTTGTCGATTATATAAAACAGTGACTCATTCCTTTCTTGTAGCAAACATTTTTTCTTGTCCTCATTTAAAAAGTACAAGAGAAGCAAAAGGAAAGTTTGCCTGGATCGTGTGAGATGAGATAGATAGAAAGATTGGAAGGAATCTGTGGAAGACACATAAATGGCTTCAGAGTGTGCATAAAGACTTTCTCTGCAATCTGTGATCTTTAAGTAACTTTAAACTGCCTGCATTAGGTCTTCTTCAGCTGCATCATTCTATACAACAGATGTTGGTCCCATGAATCTCTCAAGTGAAAACATTCCGTGATTCATGGAAAATTTATGATTAAAAGATGGTATAAAGATGAGAAACCGCCCGCCATTATGAGCCACGATGAACATGTGTGCAAAGTTATTGCAAAAGACACTGTGCATTCTACTCCCAGAAAAGGGAAAAATGTTCCCTTTGGTTGAATAAAACATAGAAATTAAGTAAAGATGGTCCTCTCCTACTGTTTAAGTCTTTCATATCAGTTTTACAAGCAGTAAAATCAGAAGCAATAAGTACAACATTACTTCTACTCATCTGTCAATTTCAAGAAATCAGAGTATATAATTTGTTGAGTAATCCTTTGTATTCCCGTCTGAATATTAAAAATGAAATGTGGTATCACTTCATGTACCTGTCTGTGACTTTTCAGACTGTAAACAACTCTCAGTGCATAGCTTGATTTGTCTGTCTAAAACCATGAGGCAGGCATTTGTATCAACAGAGGGTTTGTTTAGATTTGCTGGTTTTCTCTAACAAATTCAGTGATTCTTCCTCTCTCAAGAGCATATAGAAAAGGCAATAGAGACAGTAGAATTTACATGGTGTTGCTACTTTTTTTCCAATTAGAGAGAAGGAAAAAAATACCATCTGAATTAAGTAACAGTGTGAAACCAAAGATAAATGCAAAAATATGGAAGTTCATTTCATAGAAAATGAAAACCTGAAAAGGTGTACTGTGATTTAGGAAAACAAAGTTGAAATATAAATTTGTAAATGGGCTGCCCACCTTCCTGGAGGTCCCCTGCACACCACAGCTCCATTTCTGAGCTGAAGGGGGTGCAATTCCCCCCAGTCAGGACGTGCCAGAGAGCCAGAGGGGTTTGGTGTCACCATGGAATAGGGAAGAGGAGGCTCCAGTGCCATTCTGCTGGCACTCTAATAGCCAGAGAGAAGAGCAGATAAATGGCACCATGTCTCCTTCTCGTTGTGGGATGGGGTGGGTCCTTCTCCAAACTCTCTGCCTCTCCCTTTAAGGAGTCACCTGGAGAGCATGGAGATGACCTGAAAGCCCTGGGACAGTGGTAGAATCACAGCCTTGAGCTCTGGAGTTTGCCAGAGGCTACTTTTGCTTGAGGCAGATGATGCTGTGCTGAAAGACCTGCATCTTACACTTTGCTTTTCCTGAGCCAGAGCAGATCCTGGCGTGGGAATAAGACCAAGGAGGAGGAGGTGAGCAGGATCCCCAACAAACAGACAAGAGTAGTGAGGGCTGGCAGAAGGGAGTAGGAGGAAAGAGGTCTCACTGAAACTCTGTATGGCTCCTGACTAATTTGTTTTCTGAAAGAAATTGAAGTGATTTACTGCATCTGAAGTCAGCTACTATATATCTAGTTTGGTCATCTTTTCAGTCACTGATGAAACATAAGCACATTCAAACTGAGGATAGCAAGCTGTTGACAGTAAAAGAGCAACATTCATTTATTGTGTGCTGTACTAATAAACAAGGATGAAAACCAGAGGGATTCTTTGGTCTACAAAACCTTTCTGCAATTAACCTGCTGTTTCCATCTTGGAGTTCATAGGGTTGATATTCTTATAAAGGATGTCCTGGAACAAGGAACTTTAGTCTATGCCTGATTTTTTATTCTGTTTGGTATGATGTGTTTTTAATGGTAGTTTGTGTTATGCCCTTGAATGAAAAAGAGACAATTGAAGTACAGATCCTGCCTGGAATAGAGGTTAGGAATGTTAAAATGTTGTAAGACCTTGGCAGGGTCCAACAGCAAAGGAAGATTATCTCTGAGGCAAGGAATTATCATGATGTCTTCTTCTGTTCTACTGATAAGCTTCTTAAGTGAGGCACTGGTCAAGGACATTTTTATTCTATTTAATGAAATCTTGTAATATTTCTGTGTGCTTTTTGGATACAACTGCAACGTGAAAAATATGGCTGTTGATCAGTTAAGGGAGTAGGTACTCTGGGTTCTTATAATCAGATACTCTAAAAGATTTTCTCAGGTATCCCTGTCAGGAATTTTTGAGATAATGCAGAATTTGCTTGATCATGTTCCAACATGGTTGTTAAAAGAATGCTTGCCTTCCTCGGTCATGCTATCCTGAGAGTTGTGAATTGCTCTCTTCAGTCTGGGATGGTTCCAAAATAATTTGAAATGGGTTACAATCATTCTTTTGTTAGAGAAGATGTCTTATCCATGGATGTTTTCTTTAATAGCCAACCAGTTCATAATTTACACATTTCAGTTAATAGTTTAAAGTTCAGTGCAGATTTTATTATATATGTTATAGTACACATCTGGGAGAGCTAGACTTTATGATTGTCCCTTGGTTGTTAATAGTGTAACTTTTTTAGATCAAGCTCTATTCTTCCTGGCAATTTACTTTTTGGCAGCAATCTGACAAATAACTTAAATACCTGATTAGTGTTATGCACAAGTCTTTTCTTACAGCCATTATCATGCTTGCCCTTGTCTATAAAGCAGATACTAGTCATGCCTTCTTGAGGTGGGGGTTAGCTGTAATTCTGAATGCAAAATAAATTCCTACCAATTCAGTTCCAATAAATTATGAAAATTATTGGCAGGAAATAAGTAAATAAAAATATAGGTGAAACTTTGCAACAGAAACCTCAAAGATATCTATTAAACCTGGCCCATTTTGCATAAAAATCAATGGCAGTGGGATTCATAAACATTTCCTAGGTTTTTCTAGGAATATTTTTCTAGGTGCACAGGGAGAAGAAGGCACTTTCAGAGCGTTATTCACCTGTAGATGAGTTCATACTCTGGAAATGCCCATTTTTTCTGTTATTTCATGAAGAACCAGAGTTCTCTAATAGAGAGCAGACTTTTGCTTTTAGGTGTTGAGGTTCAGTGAAATTAGTCTTGAAGACCTTCTCTGGACACAAACTCTATGTGAAGCCACTGAGGGCTCTTAGGGCTTATGAAGCCAACCCGTTGAACAGCAGTGTGAAAATCAGGATTTCATTTACCATCTTTCCTTGATAAGGCACAATGATCTGTAAGGCTTTTATAGCTTCTTAGAAAATGGCATAGGACTGCCAGTTTACAGATTTTTTTTTATGGTTGTTTGGTGATCTTTGGTAGTTTCTCTTCTTTCAATGGGTTATATAATATGTGAATATGCCAGAATTCACTTGAAAAAAGTTCTTCTAGCCCTCAGGGCAGCATAAAAGAAGCTATAAAATAGAAACCATATATAAGTAGTAAAGTTGTGATATTTAATGTTTCTAAAGAGTTGTGGGGCCTGAATTATTAGAGCCCAATCATGCTTTGAATCATCTGTGAAATACTCCTACTCTTAAGATAAACACATATTTTTGTAATACAATCTCTCTTCTACCAGTAAATTTCATTACTCAACTATTTGTCAAGGAAAAGTTTAGCTAAGTGTCAGAGACAAAAAAAAAAAATCTTATGTTTTGTAGAGGACTCCAAGAAGTTATCTTTCCAATATTCTTTGTACCAACAGTGAGGAGGGTTTCACTGAGCATATAAAGCTTTGTGTGAACTTGCTGTTAGAGACTATGAACTGCCTTCCAGCTTTTTCTGAATCAGTTGGAAATGAAAAATAAAACCATATGAAAGATTAAATAAGCATGTTGATGTCTTATTTTTTCAGATATCACACCAGTCTTTCTAGCAATGGGAGTAAAAGAAATTGTCAGAATTTTCCAAAATCATAAAAATGCTTTAAAATACTATAAACCAATTTCCAAAATTGTAAAAATGATTTATACTTCTTCACTCTCTTAAAGGAAATTATTTTGGCAAGGATAAGAAAAAAAAGAACTACAGCATGAACAAAAACCACTTCATTTAAAAAGGTGGGTTCCCCTAACGGGGATTATTTGCTTTTGTAAGCCTGAATAAAACCATGATATGGTAAAATTGTGAACATCTGGAATACTCAAAATCAGTAGGAAATTATTTTAACACAGAGTATGGGATTAATTTGCCTAAATTTAGACATCTACAAAGTAGACATCTAAGTTTGAACTGGTTTTCCAGGCCCTAGGTAATCAGTAAAAAGAAACAGGCTTTTGCACAGAACAATTAATCTGCATTCTAAAACACATCGGAAATTGTCCAGATGAATTACTCCCAGGAAATGTTTATTTTTCTCTGTTGAACACAAAGACAGACATGATTGACTACCTTGGATGTAAACATCTGTAATGTAGTCTACAGTTAGGCAAGACACCTTCATTATTTTTAGAGCTATGGCATAGCAATAGCTGGTAGAGTCTCTACTCCAAGTTTGGGTACAGAAATCAGCTACATGGTGGAATTTTTTTAGGTTTAGGTTGGCTACATCAAAATCTATGCATGTAAGTGAACACATACGCGTATCTACTTGTGTTTGTGTAGGATATATGACCTCTATCAAGGTTCATATCAGAAATATTAATCTTGACAACTTGCCTCTGCAATATTACAGACAAAACCAACCCATGTTACTCAGACAAGATTTTCAAATTAATGCTATGCAGCTGAGAAAGGACATCACCAACGCTGGGGTGGAATGTTCCTTCACCTATTTTGTAAGCTCAGCTCCAGATGAATGCCACATCATCTTCCTTAACTCATTCATACATGTGTTTGGAAATCAAAAGGACATGAGTTCTGCACCAGAAGGTTATTAAGGCTGACTTTACTACAAGCTTTGTCTTACAATAAACAACACACAAGGTGTAGAATGATTAATCAGTGTAATCCTCAGATCCTAAAATCATAAGAATCATTCTATGAGAGCTAGAGCTAAGAGGTTGTTTAAATGTTAGGCAGTGCTTAACAGAAGGTGAAATATTTGCAATCTAAAGCCTGTATGAAAATCTTTAAGAAGCAGGGAAATACTCAATTTCCACTTTGTTTGCATGAAGTCTGTCGTGTAATGGTGTCATAGTGGTAAAACGACAAAGATAAAGCTTGGGTTGTGTCTTTTGTGATAGATGGAAAATTGTTACCATCATTTCTGCTTAAGAACATCAATTTATAAATCTGTATACCAAGTGCTGAATACTTTCCCATAACAGAACCTGATGTGATCCTTTACCATCTCCAGTTTCTTCTTCAGCATTCTCTCACACTTCAGCCAGTAACCCTAACCTATTTCAAACTTTGATTTTTTAAATTTCTGTTGCACTCAATCAGACAAATGCCAATTAAGTATCAAATTCCCTTCATATCTCATTCTTGGCTTGGTGACCCACATGGCAGGATTGAATTTGAGGTGCTTTTCAGACACAAGCATGTGAGTATCTGAGATCCCATTAGAGCTAATGGAGAGCTAAAGATCAACTCATTCCTCTAAACCTAGGCCTCTAGTGGAACTTAAAATGCACTAAAATGTTTTAAGACAACTGGACAGGACTGGAAGTTGTGAGCCTTTTGGGGAACAGAACTGTCTTGGTTCAGCCACTAGAGGCTTAGCAGGAGGCTAAAGCAAATCAGTGGGCACCAGATGCTTATTTGTTGGCAACTGAACTGAGCCCCTGTGGGCTGGGATGTCAATCCCAAATCTCACACACAGGCTATCTGCATTGGCCACCATTCACACGGTTCAGCTGGAGGGATTGATGAAGGAATTAATCTGGCATGGAATTGGTGCTGAAATCAATTAACCTGGAGCTCTGGGTATGGCACAAAGGTACAAAGTTTAAGAAAATTATTTACCCTAGCCATGCTACACAGAGGATCAGGCCAACTGTGCATGAAATAGCTTCCAGGATCAGATCTATCATGTATTGAACGTTCACTACAGATTTAATAAAACTGCTTCAGCAGTATAAACTTAGTTGTAAAATACAGAATTTAAATCAGCATTCAGCCTTTGCAGTGTTTTATGCATATGATCCACTTAAAACTTTCATTAAGGAAGCTGGGTTAAAGTCATGAGGCATAGTTTTTATAAGCTTTGTCTCCTTCAAATCTTATAAAAATAAATTTAAGTAGCTTACATATCCCAAAATAAGCTGCAACAATAGTATAGCACAGTTAAGTTAATTTAGTGTGTTAGAAAAAGTTTTCTTGCTGGTTTTCAAAATGTTAGAGTTTTGCCGGATATATCATTACCACAAAGTTGGTACTGACTTGTGGAGGCTATAAAACAAATAAAGTCATTAAAAATAATTTGAACAAAAGGAGTAACTTGATATCATAATGCCATCCACATTTGGTTAAAATGACTAATTTTAAAGCTCCCTTTCATCTTACTAAACAGATTTCCAGAGTTTAAAAAAATGTGATTAATAAATTATCCCCCATAAATCTTATGATAACTATGATAGTCTTTGGAGAATTATGAAGCCACATCTGGAAAAAGTATTTTACTGCCTGTAAAACAGCATGCCATGAATTTTACTAGTTCATATTAGTAAGTGAAATACGGTATATAATTTTGCATTCATCAGTGTGAGTGCAAAACACATAATTTTCTTCTCCCCAAAACCATTAGATTTATTTCAAAAAGAATGTTTCTTGTAAAGTTTATAAGAAACTTGTTTTCTTTTATTCATATAGAGATATTTCTCCTTTATATTAGCTGTAATTTACAAGATGAACTGGAGAGTACCTAACATTAGAACAGAAGTAAGCAAACAGTAAGAGTAATAGGGTTCATTTGTTATTATTATTACACCAAGGCTAAAATGAGCAAGGCCAAGACACTGAATAAATGCCAGGGCACTAATCAAGAGAGAAAGCAAAGAAGTTCATTTTCTGCTATGTAATCCAACAATAGCTATTACGTTATTCTTTTTCATTAAGGACATTTTAAAATATATAGATTAGAGTTGCAAGTCATTCAAGATGAGTGGCTGTAATATTTCTGGAATTAAAAACTTGATTAAACTTAAGTATTTCTTAAATAAAATGAGCAATGTTCTTGTAGAGCCAAGTATGTCCCAGGGAAATATAAAACCCTTTTTATTTCCAAGCAGATGTTTGCAATAAGAAATGGATGGTGAGTGAAAGGGAAGAACACCATTAAGCTAAGGTAACCCCTAAAGATTTTTATATAGTTCTGCAATCATAAGCTCCATCAGTGATAAATATCACAATAGTGCTTGTAATGTACCTGGTTTTATTTATGTGTAGATCCTTGAATTTGCTTACCTCAAGTAATATAATTCGCTTAATGACCACAGAGAAGTTATGTATTAATGTAAATGAAAGTGGCATAATTTTTGTAACCTGAAAAAGTTCTTTCTCTAAATATACTATAAATCTGCACAATAACATCTGTAAACATGCTTTGTTTTTATAACAGAAATAAATAAAAAGTCCAGAGAAATGGTTACTAATAAAATGTACGTGGACTAGACCACTTTATTGCAAATGATACTCTCACAATTTAAACACAAATTATTTGTGTAACATGTTGCTCAGACTGATAATGTGGATGACATTCTGGCCATAAAACTGCTATTGCAGTAAATACAGCTCTCTTCTGCTCTGGTTTGAAATGGCCATTATGTCACTGCATTCTTATGCTTGCTGTAGCTGATTTATTAAATATTCTACACTGAATTGGGTTTGTACCTATCGGTAATTTCTACCTTTTCTGGAAGCAAAGACATTATTTTCTTTTAGCTTTCCTCAAGCTTTCCTTACCCTCTTCCCTTGATTTTGGCAGAGCTTTATGAGAAAGGCTGGGGGCTTTGCACAGCTGTTGAGATGCTGCTGTAGGAAGTGTTGGTTAACATCAAAACTGCATGTCCCCAGAGAGGGGAGGGTGAGGGCCACAGAGACATGCAGAAATGTGCTGGGTTTATGTGGTGGGGTGGCTGCAGGGTGAGGCCAGTGCTGTCACAGCCATTTCCAGCCACCTCTGCAGCAGACTCAGTGTGCAGAGCTCAGCCCACCTGGGCAGCTGGTGGAGATACAGTGGTGCTGCTGAGGAAACACATTCAAGAAAGGGTAAATAACACAAGAGGGAGATAGGAGCAGGGAGCAGAATCAGGTGGGAAACAAGGGTGGGTGTACCAGGATCCCAGAAGGAGGCTCCAAGCTCCAGAGCAGTTGTTCTCTGCAGCCCATGGAGAACCCATGCTCTGCAGAGCAGGTTCATCCTGAAGGGCTGCAGCTATTGGGAAGGACCCATGCTGCAGTGGGAAAAAAGCGTGAGGGAAAAGAAGTGGAAGAGAGAACCTGTTATGCATTGATCACCACCCCCATCTTCCATCCTACCTGAGCTTCTGGGGAGGGTGCAAATGAGGTTGGATTGTTGAGGTGAAGTTGAGTCTGGTGGAGGAGGAGGAAAGGTGTTGGATTTAGTGTTTACCTTTGATCCTCACTACCAAAGTCTGTATCAAATGACAGTAAATTATTCTTTCCTACCCCACCACCTCAACTTTCAGTATTTCCTGTGATGATAGTTAGGAAGACATCTCCCTGTCTTTTCCTCAATCCATGAGCTTTCTCATCCAGTTTCCTCCCTCTCTGTCCCAGTGAGGGGTGGTGGTGACAGTGACACGTGAGTGAGCAGCTGGGTGTGTGTTGGGCTGTTAGTCAAGGTTGACTTATCACAAAATAACATAACACCCAAAAATTAGATGATAAATGCATAAGTGGATGGGTACAGTGCAAATCACATGCAACAAATTCATATGTTTCAGTTTTATTATTATTGAGTTATTCCTTAGTGTGGCTCATTTTGAAAGATAATTCTCTATGAATTCCAGCATATAAATTGTCTGGAATAAATCTCAGTGTGAAAGATTTCTCTGTATAGACCAGACTCTTCCTCTTATCATTAAGGTGCACTCCACAGCTCTGAATAATTAAGAAAAAAAAATCCCTACTGCACAGACTTGTCAGAAAGCATCAGTGTGCAAAAGTCTCCAGGAGTTATAGACGAGTACAAAATTAATCCATTGCTCTTTGAAACTACTGCAAAAAAGACAACACTCATTTGGGAGTTTAATAACAGAAGTTTTGCCTCTGCAACAAAGCAGATTGTTATTCCATCCTACACAGTACCAGGGAGCCCTCAGATGGAATACTCTGCCCTGTTTAAACATCACATTTAAAGAAACATATAGACATATTGGAAAGAGTACAAATATGAGCAAAAAAACCAAGAGACTAAAAAAATATGACTTCTCTGAAAATTTAAAAAGAACTTATTTTTAAAGGGAAGATTGCAGTTGAGTGGAGTGGGACATGAACTGGTGACACAAGAAGATATGTAAAATACCTAGGATGAGAAAGGTTATGAGATTTTTTTTTCCATGCCTTTCATAAGCAGGATGAGAATAAATTGACAATTTCGAAAAGAGGAAATTACAACTAGAAAACAGAAAAACTTTCAAATTAAAATAGAAGCCATGTTCTTGTAGATTTTTAACTAACAAAATTAGCTAAACTAGTTATTTAGTTTTACAAAATAAAATTATTGAAAGTCCAGAAAACTTGTAATTACCATTGCATGGAAACAAAACTGCAGTGGTTCATGGCACCATTCCAGCCACAAGTTTCAATGATACCTAAATTTTTCATTTTGAAAACTGGTGCTGTGTACTATAGGTATGAAGTCTCATTTGAAATTTGACTAGGGATGTCAAATTGCCATTACCTTATTCCAGAATATTATGTTCTTTAAATCTAGTATGCAATGGGTGGATCTATATTAATGATTTACTGAATGGGTCCTTAGCTGCAAATTTGCCATTTCAGTTGCTGTCTTATGATGCACACTCAATTGCACAACTGAAGCATTTAAAGGAGCTCTCAGTGCAGGAACTTGAACTCGAAGCCATTCTCAGGGACACTATTGAAAGTATCCACTTGTGATGTGATGCCTGATCCTTCAGGAATTAGCTCTGCATGACTGTGGGACTGGCCCCTGTAGCTGCCATGAACTCCCCTGCTGGTACAGACACGTCCTGCTAGAGCACAAATGGACAGCAGTGAAGTAAACCATCGTTATTCCGTATTTGGGTTGCACAGTGAGGAAAGCACCACTCAAAGTGGATGCCTCCAATGTCCAGAATTTAATATGAAGCCTTACACAGGGTGTCAGCTGACAAAAAAGTACTGGGATTTACTCAGAAATAACATTCACTTACACTCAGAAGATGGTTGCTGAATAACCCCACCATAATTCTATTGTGAGGGTGATTCTTTTTTTCTTTTTACCTAAATGTGTCTTAAAAATCCAATCAAAAAACAAGTCTGTGTTTCCTTTTTTCCCAAAACTGTTACATGGGGCGTGACTGACTTTTACAACTTTATTATGTTTTTAGTGTAAGAACCCCATGAATGTGAGAAATTATTATTGTGATATTTGCTTTTGATTTTTCTAACCAGTTCTAAACTGGATGAATGAATTTTGAAACATTTTAAATATTCCAAAATTTGAATAGTCCAGATATTTAAATATAACCAATATTTCCTTTCAATATTCCTTTCTTGTTAAAAGACCCTGTTCTTTTCACAAGTTAACTCCAGTTGTGTGATGCTGTTTCAAACTGTAATAAAGTTGCTTTTTTCTTTCCTTGGTCAATGTGTATTTGAGTGAAGCAGTAAATGATCCCATGGATATGTGCACTGTTCTGCTTTATGCAGGCAGAGTCTTGTAGCAAAGTAAAACCACAGAGAAATGAGTCTGCTTAAGATCCTCTCAGCACCAGAGCAACATTTTTGTTCTTGATATAGACCATGACATCTTTAAAATATGGAGAAACCATGCATGGAATATATACTTTGTCAATTTATCTAATTATTTGTCTATTTCTAGTATATATGCTAGTAAATTAACATAATTCAGCAACAAAATTTTCATTTAATTTTCTTTCACTTTCTTTTATAATTGCAAAGAAACTCTCTGCTAATTGTAATTTATAAATGAATTTCAGGCAACACTGATAATGGAAGGCAAAAATTTAGATTCTCCTCTGAGCAGTTCTTTCCACAAACACTAAGGTAAATACAAAACACCCTGGGTTACATTTGTAGCCAGCAAAGATAGATGTGTGCTTCCAGATGGCAAGTTGTGTCTGTGGATGGGCTGAATGGGTTTCCAAGTGGTGCTTACACTCACAGAATTGCAGAATACTTTTAGAGGAAAGAGATCTTTACAAATCACTTATTACACCCCCTGATATGGGCAGAGACATTTTCACTAGATCAAGTTGCACAGAAGTCCTTCCAACCTTACTTTGACCATGTCCAGTCATGGAATCTTTAAGGCTAGGAAAGTCCTTGAGGATCATTAAGCCCACCTGTCAAGCTGGCCCCGCTGCCATGTTCACCATTAAACCATGTCCTCAATTGCCACATCCACATATTTTTGGTATGTTTTCAGGAATGATGACTCCACCACTTGCCTAGGAAGTCTGTTCTAACGATTTACAATCCTTTCTGTGAAAAAGAAATCCTAAAATCTAATCTAAACTTTTCTGAGTACAACTTGAGGCCATTTCCATTCAATTCCTTCCATTTTCAATGTCAGGGCATTTAAAACTTGTGGCAACCTGATCAGATCAGATGCTTGCTCTGATGTTAAATATGTAGCAGCCTGTCACATATTCAGGTGGTGTTGAGAAGTTTTCCATGAGAGCTAAGACAGACCCACTGTGAGATAGCAGCACTTCAAATAAACATGGTTTCATATAAATGTGTCTTGTTCAGAAAGCCACTGTTAACATGGACAACGTTTTACATCTAGGAAGATTTAAGGGAACTAAGACTTCTTGTTATTTTGTTTCTTTTAAGCAACATCATTTAACTTTTCCTCTGTCATTTTTGGTCGAAATGAAGGTATTACCATGTTCCTTGTAAAAGATGCATTAAATGATTCACTCCCAGTTTAAATATGTTTTAAAGTCACTCTGTATTCTCAGGCTGAGAGGAGTTCTGATCTAAATGCATGAAATAAAATATTGTTTGGTTTCTGCTGTTGTTCAGCCATAACAAGGGCTCTAAAAAGCAGGAGACATGGCACTGAAAAATATTGGTGATACTGATCCTCCAGTGATTCTAAGAAGTTTTCTTGTGTTTAAATTTCCCATATCTTTGCACAGAAGATCATAACATGTATCCTGGCTTGTAAAACTCCTAGAACTTTAGACAGCTAGTGCCACTGATTTGATGATGTGTGAGACTCAAAACCTGACATTTTTCTAGGATAGCAAGATGGATAATTTAGGATTTTTGTTCTCAATTTCCACCATGTTATAAACACAAAAATGATTTGTTTAAATGGTATTGTTACAAAATACACTGCAAGTTCTTTCAAAGTGTATTTTTTTTGGAGGAGTCCTGGGACAATTGGTTCTGTCAGAAATACCTCTTTAATTTGGAATTTAAAGCACCAAGAACTGTAAGGACTGTGTGTTCCAACCAGAGGTGGAACTGAAGAGAGAGCACAGGTCAGCTCTGCTACCCAGAATCCAACCACATTAATTCATGCAGGAAAATGTGCTCACCTGTCCCTTCCTCACCTGGAACACCAGAGAGGTGAGTTGAATACTTTTTAAGCCTACTATTAGTTCAATGAAAATGTAAGAGAAATCAGTAATTAGATCTACTCAAGAAACAGGAACTCCAAAATAATAAAGTTCCCAAATGAAGTCTATAATTCCAGGCTTTCAACTAGATGCTGGAGATGCTTCTCTAATTGCACTTTTAAAAATAATTGCAAGATTTGTTTGTTTTGAATTGACTACAAGTCTGGGTTAAAACATGTGAAGACATGGACAGATACCTCTAGATTGATTCTTCTGTTTGGAACTTCAGAAGCATCACTTTTTATTTTGGAACATAAAAATCTTAGATGTGATTCCTTCAGTGTATCAGAAAAACCAACCCTTTTAAAGGGAAAGAGCAGACTGTGTTTTATTTTTTTCGGAATCATAATTATGAGATTCGTTTTGTGAATTATGTTTAGAATATATATTTACATATGTAATATATAAAGTGCTAAAACAGACCCTATGTAGATTTTTCTAGAAAATACTGGACTAATTTGAAGGGAAAAAAAGTATTTATCCTTCTAAATTCCTTCCATGGTCTGTCTTTTGAGGAAATGTTTCCAGTTGTTTTCTCTTTCTTCACACACAAAAAACAAATTCTGCTCATTTGCACACTTACTTTTTGATGCCAAGATTAAATGAATGGTGATGGAAAGAAAAAGGGAGAATGCAAGAAAATAGGAATAAAAGCCTTAAAAAGCTGTAGGTGTATTAACTCAAACCAGCAATAGTCATTGAGAAAGTGCTAACCCAGAAGCATGGCCATCTACATTGCACAGTTCACACAAGTCAGAGCAGGGGGGTGGCATTAGGGACTCTAAAAGGTGCCCCCTCACAGTGTGGTCACAAGAAATATCTCCATTTTTGTGTGCCCAGGTGTGCTGGACCTCTTCTGCTTTGCCACAGTGAGTATTGAGATTCCCCCAGGAACCAGGAGAAATGGCTCCAGCTTCTTACTAACTCCCCAGAATCGTTCTGGGGAGAATTTGCCCTTTATTCACACTGCTTGGAGGTTCTGTCTCACACCTTTTCAAGGCAGAGCAGAGTGATTCACTGAAAAAGAAGGTTCTTTCTCTTCCAGTCTCTGAGGAAATGGCATCCTTTTCTCCTGTGGAGATAAGGAGGAAAGGTGCCAGTGTTCTACATGTTTGCAACCTCATTAAGAGCTTCATCTGAAACTAAGTATGGTAAAATTTCCAGCTGGCACAGCATACAGCTTCCACTTTCCTGGCATCACACAGAGCTCGAGAGCCTTGTATTAATGGTATAAATCAGTCACATCTAGTCAGATTCAGAGCTGCATCAGTCTTTGATTTTGATTTTTAATCACTTTTCAGCTACATAAAAAATATTAAGCTGAAGTCCATCAACACACACTAGTTCACACCAGGGATCTGGTGCTGTCACAGACCAGAATGAGAGATTTAAAGCAAGTCTCAAAATTTTCCTCATGCAGTCTTCTCACCAAGAAGGCTACAATCATGTGAGTATCCTTCTTTATTTCTAAATCCCTTATCATCCCTGCTTCCCAATCTGTGACCTCAAACAGACATTTATGGCTACAAAAAGAGAAGTTTCAGAGGCTTCCTGAAATCCAGTGAGGACCTCTCTGTTTGGGATGGGTAACTTACAAATAGTGCAAAATCGGGACAAATTGAAACTAAATAAATAAACAGATAGACTATTAGTGCAAAAGCATTGGAAACCACCATTATTTAATGTAAAAAGTCTAAACAAGAGTAACATTGAGATAGGATTATAAAGTAATTTCCAGATTTGACTGGCAGATATTTAACTATACAACATTTTCATACCATCAAAGGGTAAAATTTCCATTACATCAGTAAGGAAATGTTGTAATGTCTATCCTGAAATAGAAAAAAGAGCATGACAGCCCTCCTGACAGCTGACAAACAAGGATTTGGACAGGAACCATCAGCCCAATAATCATGAGCTACTGGAGCTAAGAGGTAAGCTGAATCACTCTCCTTTTCTTCAGTTATGAGAAGTGTGCTTCCTTGTCAGAGACAAATCTTCAAAATTCATTTATCCCATTACCATGAGGCAACATATGACAACAAAACGGAATGTGAAATGCCAAGGGTGTTCTGCTTTCCATTTCCCTGAAATTCTATATAGTAAAGCTCATTTATTCACCTCAATGATGCAAATTTTGTCACAGGTGAAGGGTTTTGCCTGGTTTCAATACGCTGGTTGTCTTGGTATAAGCTGAAGGTGTTTCAGACTTCACTTATCCCACTATTCATTGCTCAATGTTGTTCTCCTCTCCTCTCCTCTCCTCTCCTCTCCTCTCCTCTCCTCTCCTCTCCTCTCCTCTCCTCTCCTCTCCTCTCCTCTCCTCTCCTCTCCTCTCCTCTCCTCTCCTCTCCTCTCCTCTCCTCTCCTCTCCTCTCCTCTCCTCTCCTCTCCTCTCCTCTCCTCTCCTCTCCTCTCCTCTCCTCTCCTCTCCTCTCCTCTCCTCTCCTCTCCTCTCCTCTCCTCTCCTCTCCTCATTAAAAAAAATCCATTTAAAAAAGAATAACTCCATGCCTGTGGATAGTTGACAAATTAGCACGTTTTTGTTCCCAGGAGAGAAAGGAATGTGTTTATCCTATTTTATTTTATTTTATTTTATTTTTTTGTTTTTTAACTCCCCTCTGTTTAGAGTGTTTTGACCAAATTACATTCCTAAATATCTGACCTCTTAGTTTCCTAACTTAGCTTATGCTTTAAATTCATACTGTGTTTTGGATGGTTTTAATTGTTTGGAGATATAAATCAGTGTCTGATGAGTCTATGTGCAATCATGTCACATGAAGAGGAAAATACATTTCTTAGGAGAAGAATTCTTTCATGGATGGAGAAATGCAACTGGAGATTAGAACCAAATTTGATTTGAATAAAATGAGAGATGACATTTCCTTTAATTTCAAACTTTTTTTGTGCTTCTGATTTTCCATTCTTACAAGGGTTTTTTCCTTTTTTGTTCTCCCTTGCATTTCTTGGTTTTGGTTTTGAAATACAAATAGCAGATTAAGACAAGAGACAAGGCTGTTTTCAAGATTTCCATCTTAACTGAAGCCAAACCAGTTTTTCATTTTGTATGTTCTCTGCAATGCTCAAATTTGACTTTCAATTTGATTAAGCATCTGAATAATTATTCATTAATATCCTACTTACAGCAAACACTCTTCCTTCACCCTCAGGTAGAAATTAGCATCCTTGTTTCAGAAATGGTCTAATCTCTGATTGGAATCTTTACATAAAATTAAAGCCTATTTGTATGACTAAGGCAATAAAGAATTGGTGTTTTTGTGAGCAGAGATGATCAGCACAGGGTGAGGTGTTAATTCACCACCAGAGGGCATCCACATGGGAAGGAATATGATCCTAATGAAGTTGCAATAGAAGAATCAATAACAATTATTAAATGAGGTCAGCAGATGTCAAACAAAGCACGTTCACTAGTTCCTGCCAAATTCTACATGTGTAGAAAATTAAAACAATGCCTTAGAATTAAACAATCTTCAAACAAATTATCCATCCCATACTCAGGTTTTACTTAGGAAATAATCTCTGTATCGCCAGAACCCAAAGTTCTCATGTTTTTAACCACTACAGCTTCAAGAAGGCTCCTATTGATATTCTCCTGAGTAAGAACTGACAGAATATTGACCAGCTACTATATCACTCAACTCACAGACCTGTCTGCAACTACAAGATGAATGGACTTTTAATTTTTTGGCCCCAGACAATGCATTATGAGGCTGCTAGGATGTTGACAGAACTCTTTGTAAAATAAAGGAAAAAACAGAATGTGGGAAAATTATTTTCAACATATCACACAGCTGAAAGTAATAGCTTTTTACACTCTGTATGCCATGAACTATGCGTTTAAGAGACCAGGAAAGGAGAGAAAGGGAAAAGGGTTTGGGTCCAGAATGCCAGTTTTCCAAAAATAATTTTGAGGAAAGCATCAGTTGCCCCAACATCATGAAATCTGAAGACTTTTGAAAACTTCAGATTTCTAAAGAATTTCAGGACAAAGCAGGCCCAGGATTGTGGGGTTTTCTCCATTGTGAAGAGAATGTCTCAGTAGGATGGTGAGACATCAAGAAACTGTGCTACATTTCTTACTAGATTCTGTCTATCACATAGCCTGCTCCAGGCATATTAATATTTTGGAATAATTGGTAAATGGCTTCATATTTGCATGATTGCACTCTAAGCACTAAGAGTAAGCAAGAATTCTTTAATCTCCCATTGATTGTGTAGGCAGCCACCATTGCTGTCAATATTCTCAGTAGACACCTGCTAACATGATGTCTGGATTATTTGCCCTTTTTTATTCTACATAATCAGCAAATGATGAGCTGTTAAGCTGAAAGCAACACTCAAGCCCAATCTATGTATATTGTTTATAACCTGCTTATATTCTCTTTATTTTACAAATGAGTCCTAATCTTTGAGCTATTTATGAAACTTTTTTTGGTAGTCAGTGCTTTCAAATCTGAATTGTGCTTTAAGGAAGGGGATTTAATTTCAGGACAATGGTGTACCAGAGGCAGAAAGGAGTTATTGGGTTTTTTAAGAGTGCCAAATAACCCTCAGCTGTTGGACTAATGGTACATAACTTTGCAGAAGATTGCAAGCAAACTTGCAGTCAGGGATAAAGAATGAATAATTCTCTTTTGTTCTGTATATGAAAAATTGTACATCACTGCAGAAATTCTTACTAGCAGCCAAGTCTGATGATATGTCTTAGAAGAATTAGTTTAACTGATGTGGAATCACTATAACCTCAAGGCTTCAATAATTGTTTAAAGATTTAAGTTTCACAGTTGGTTTCACAAGCCAGAATAGTCAGCGTCCAGGTTTGTGGCTGAGTTGTGAAAGTTAACAGAACACTGTCAGAACTCACTCTGATATATTAAATTAAAGTCATGGGACTGGCAGTGAAGATTTCAAAGCAGGATGCAAAATTTTACCTGTCATAGTTTAACTAGTGAGGCAATCTGCAGGCTCTATAGGAAACATATTTCAACTGAAACACAAATTTCTTCCTGTCTGAGTGTGTTGGTACAGGCATAAATGGGCACAGATGCTAACTGTGATAAACCTGGGCAAATAAGTACACACTAGAAACAAAGCTTGAAGTAAACACAGGTTTTTACATGACAACATACAAGCTTGAAGAGCATATACAAACTTGAAGAGCACATGGCACCTATGAGCTAAGGAGTATATATCTGCTCTTTAATTTGGTAGTCTTGAAATGGCTTTTTTAAAATGACTTATGCTTCATCCATTTAGGAAGATCCAGAAGGTTCTCTTGTTTCCACAGCAACCCTGAGATTATAATTAAACATGAATAACCCAGAAGTTACTTTGCCAGTCTCCTGTTTGAGTGAGAAAGCAGCTTCACACAAATAATAATTTTTCTGTACCAGTAAATATAATACTGTCAATTAACTGAGCTGGTATAAGTTAAATTACTTTATTGCTACAGATTTTTTTGACTGCAAAGATTCAACATAAAATGCTAAACTGTCCCAGGCCCCAAAGGGTGGAATCTACTGCTGAGAGCAGAGGAAACTTTGTGGAAGCACAATTCAAATACTTCTTTCCTCCACCCAGATGGACCAAACTCTAGGACTCAGACTGGCACACTTTTGACAAGCTATGGGCTGAGAGCTGTCATTATTCAGCAGAGGGAACACACAGGATTAGCTTCAGCTAAGTATCTGTTTCAGACAGCTAAAGTTAGATGGGAGAAACCTCAGCCTTGCCTTGCAGCACACTTTTGTCAGGTACAGTAAAAAAAATAGTTCCCTAGTCAGATTATCCCTGGAGCCTAAAAAGATAGGATGTGAAATCTGTTTTTTAATCTAAGGGAGTTTATATTAAATAAATAAATAAATAGTATTGAGATTCTGTAAAGTTAGTTTGTGTCCGAAATGAAATAAAACAAATATTGGCTGTTTCTTACACTGGTGCTCACATTCCATGCTAAGTTCTGCAGGCCCTAAACCAGATGGTGAGGCCCTTCATAGTCAGATATGCCACACATCAAGATGAGGAAAATGTTTTAATTTTCAACAGACAGAGCTGATGACAAAGAAATAAACTACTGTAACAGTTGTTCTGATGTTTTGAGGAGGCAAAAGAACTACCAGATTTAACAAAATTTTAAGTTGTTTCCCTACTGGGAGATTTCATCTGAGATAATGAAGAGCTGATTCAAAAAAGATTAAAAATAATCAGAAAAGAAAAAAAAGAAAAGGAAATAAAAACCTTCTCCTCAACCTTTTCACACTTTCAGAACCAAACTGCAACTAAAGACTTTTGAAGTTCTGGTGCGAGTAGAGGGAGAGCTTTTATTATGACAATAGCAATTGCCATCAAGGTCTGAAACAGTAACACCACAAAAATGATGTTTCTGGAGAGCACCTGAAAGGTAAGTGCCAGAAATCTCACACAAAATTCTGGTTTTCAGGAGACTGCCAATTCAAACTGGAGATTTGATAGGTTCAGATGAGTTCATAATAAACTTTCAGAATTCTGGACGGTTATCTGAACACAACTTGCACTCTGAACCTTTTAATTCAACTTTCAGAAGAGAAAATCACATTTATAGGCTGTAGATGATAACATTATCTGTGGAGCTGTTATCACATGAGCATAGTACTTGAAGAAGAGCAATTAGACAGCAACATCTGAGATTTATTTTCCAGTACCTTATTTTTTCTCCCACTTATAATCTCCATATTTTGCAGAATGTCTGTATTTGGAAGACATTTTTGTATTTGGAATTTGTTTACAGGAAGCAGGATATGAAGACAGAGACTTTAGTGAGGTATGAAAACACATTTGTTATCCATGCAAACAAAAAGTACTTGGATTTTTTTTGCTCAAGCATGTGACCTGAAGTCTTATATACCTGAACATTTGATTTTGTTTCAGATTTTCCCTAATACTACTTTCTTTTTTCTTTCAGTTGGTGGAAATCTCTGAAATGAAGAGCTCAGGCAGGTTTCTTCTGCATAAAATAACATCAGTTTTCTGGACACTCAGAGCCTATGTTAGTTAAACTACCAACCTCCATTATATCACAACTTCAGATTTGTTTAAACAAGTTTCCACCTGCACAACAACTCCTTTTACTGCCAGTGAAACACACTCTTCCCCAAGGAGCCCAGTATTATAAATCACCAAAGTTCATATGCTGCTGCTGCCAGCATGAGAGGGGTCTGGCACAGTGAATCTGAGGAGTAATGAGGGGCATGGAATGGCCCACACATGAGGAAAGGAGAAACCAGAGCACAGCCCCAGAGTGTAGAAAGCAGTGTATCTCAAGGTTTTAAACACAGCATATTGGGTTCAGATAAGTGGCTTTTATCTAAGAGCTGTGACCATGGCGAGAGCAACCACGTCTCAAACAAAGACAAAGAGCCTAGCAGGCATGTGTTCATACACCTGTGCATTATAAAACAAGAATAAACTATAACATCAGACTGCCCTGGGTGCATTCCATCATAACAACAAGATTTGATCTTGAAATGGCTGGACAAAAACTCCACTAAATTGAGTGAGTCTCAAGTAAAAAAAAAAAAAAAAAAAAAAAAAAAAAAAAAAAAAAAAAGCAGTTCCCAGCTGCAGTTCCCATTGGTAACAGTAAATTGCTTTCTGTTGCAAGAAACCCTAATGCCTGTAGTCTCCATTTCCCCCTGCCTCCTCCACTGTTCTGAAGGAAACTGGTGGTCTTACAGCATCCTGGGGGTGGTCTGCAGACCTCCTCTTAGCTGCAGTTGCTCTGGTTCCTGTCTATGCTCCAATCCATTCATACCCAGTTCAATGCCACCCACAGTGAACAGTTGCATGTGAATATCAGAAAATCCTCTGAAAGATGCCAGCTCTATCTTCCTTTGATGTGCCATATTAGGTCCTAATGGGCCAATTTCTTCCCTTGCATACATGCAGCTCCTGCTGACTTCAACTGAGGCTGCAGATTCACTACACACAAGTGTTATGCTAAGCTGAGACTAACCACAGTTTCTGAATAGAGCTCCCTTCAGTACAGGAACTCATGTTCTTCAGTGTTGCAGCTATACCATTTCTGGAATCTTTGTCCCCAGAAGAGATCCATATCCATGTGTAAACATATTTTCATGGGTACTATTGCTAGACTAATTGTGTCAAATACTTCTCACTGCCTGGGGATTTTCCTGTGCTATGTTTACAAATTATGCATGTGGACACAAGCTTTTTCTAAATAAACTAGCTTGGATACCTACCAGAAATATAGCTAGAAATGTAGGAAGGGATTCAAGATGCAAAACTCACAAGAAGATTGGGTAAAGATTCATTGATTTTATCCATAGTATGTTTTGCACTGGAATAGTTGCACTCTTAGCAGGTCCTGACGAGATAGATTCAAGATAAATCAGCTTCAGCAAGTGGTATGAATTGCAGACATAGCACAGACCTCAGCAGAGCTATCCCTCAAACAGTGACTGTTAAGCTTATGAAGTTATTTTCAGGATTGAATCTTAATTATACCATAGCTGTTCGATTCCTCCATGCACCACATGTGTTGATGGCAAAGCCAGGTTAGCAGAACATGACATCCACATGCCTGTGGATTTTTTGTTCATTTTTTAATAACTGACATATATTTTATGGTGGGATTACAGTGATGAGCTGGGTGCAGTCCTGAAAGCAATCAGAAGTGGTTCTTTACATATACTTTGGAAAAAAGCACCATATGTTGAACCCAAGGCAATTTATAAAGTACACAGGGTAGCAGGAATACTTCAGAACAATCCTTTCTATAGCTTCCCAAGTTTTTTGAAAAACATATAAATATTCAACTGTCAATACTGACCTGAAAGTTTCTTGTGTTGTGTGCACACATGCTGTACTTTTTGCCAAGTATATTGGCACAGGATTATCCCAACAGCAAAGGCTATATTGAATTTTATGTAGCAGACACTTGCAGAATTTGTACCCACATCACTCATTCTGTAACAGCCTGCAATTAATTTGTTGCAGAAGGATAACAGATTATTCATCCATGAGTGATAAATTTAATACAGGCTGGAAAATATAGTGGAAAAATTAGGATTGGGCTATTCTGAGCTAGTTCAGACAGTGATATTTTGATAAAATAAAGCAAGGCAAGACAAACTGAGACAATATCAAGAAAGGATGGGCAAGGTGAAAAACTAGATAGAGTCTGGTGGTTTGCAAAATCCCTTATCACGTTCCTGGTAGAGAGAGGTTATTGTACTAGCATCATTGAATTTCTCTGTTTGCATTGCTGTATTCAAATTACGGCTCAGACAGCCTCAGCTCAGATGAAATAGAGGCAGTAGTAGTCCAGTGCAGGCTAACTGGGGGGATTAATTGCTCTGTAGCTCCTTGCTCTTTCCTTCCATGTCTTTTTTTTTCTCCTCTGACCTCGTGACTTCTCCCTTTTGCAAGGTCACGTAATTCTGCGAGCTTGTGGAGTGTGCAGTTTCCCCGGCACGCTGATTGCCTTGGCGTTTGTCCCTGAGAGTCATAAGGCCTAAAGCTGTGACAGTCCAACAGGCATTTTACTCTGCCATGTTTTCTGGCAACAGGGTGGGAGAGGAACTCTGCCAAAACCATCAGTGAAATGAACTGACTTAACAGAGCTGGTTATTTAGTTTTCATTGAATTTAGGGACAGAAGAGACAAGCAAAAACTGTTTCATCTGTTTGTCCCAAAATATTAAATATCTGCAGCTCTAATCCAAGAATCTACTTCCCTAAGAATTGTTCCATATAGTATTTAAATTCCAACTCCATTGTCTAACTTCAAACAGGTACTGAGGAGTTCAAAACAGGACAGAACAGGGGGGCAAATGGAAGGTGGCAGTGAGTCCCTAAAACCCTTAACTGGTCTCCTAATGCAGCCAAACAAGTGCTACTCACAGTGAGAGTGCTGTGTGGGCCCAGGTTCATCTGGTGCTCACCTTCCCACCAGGTCTGCTCTTGAGACAGTTCCCAGTCTGTGCTAAAGCCTAAGCCTGGACTTTGCTGTCTCAGGTACAGGACTTTGCACTTCTCTCTGTTGGCCCTGTCCTCAAGTTTACCCAGTTTCCTCTGAACTGTATCTCAGCAACTCAGCCTTTCACTGACTTCCCCTCATTTGTTATAATCCTCAAATTCCCTGAAGATATGTTCTGCCTCATTATCTAATTATGGAGTAGCAAACATTGCATCAATGTTCATGGCAGAAAAGGTAAGGGATGAGCAGAGGGCTCCAGATTCCGAGATTCCCACGCCAGGAAGACACATTCCACAATGTTCAGCCAGATCTTCTTCCCTCTTTGCACACAGGCTGTGAGCCATCTCCTGTCTTTTCTTACAGATAGGCCAGTATGAGTAAGTCATTCCAATATTTAATCATTCTCACTGCTAGGAAATTCTAACTCATTTAAGTTTTTCTAAGGATTTTTTTTCTGCCCTTTTGCAACTGTTTCAGATTTCAGTCTGAAGCCTTAATGCCGTATTATGTGAATTGATATGGGAAAGCAACCTCAGATACAGACTATTAAGATTTTTCTCCCCATGTTTTTGAAATTGATATTTAAATTTTTTTATTTGTCTGGAGAGGGGAAAGAAATTTTTGAAAATTGCATCTCTTGTCTCTCTTTATTTATAAATTTTGAAATTTTACATTCAAGAAAAATTTAGATCCATTCCGCTGTATGATATTTAGACTATACCTAGACAGCAAGAAATTGTTTTCCAAGTGTAGTTTACAGATCTACATGATTTTGAAATGGCGATAATTGTGCACAATGAAATTGCCTGAGCCTGAAACACATGAGAGATGGCAGACGTGAAATCTTTGGAAATTGTTTCAGTAAGTTAACAAGCTGTCAGCCTGCTGTAGACCTTGTGTATTGCTTCTCAAAAGCTCTTGGTTTCAGAGTTGTGTAGTATGGCATGGTGCTAATAAAAGCCAACTCAATATTGCTATCTTTTCCTGCAAAGAAATCTGGTTGTAGTGAGTTTTAAAACCACATTAGTGAAAATTTGCTTGCATACTGACTTAAGAAACAGAAATGACCTGTTTGGATTACTGCTGTTAAATGCTTGGTTTTTCTTTCTTCCAGTATTTATTTTCCATATATTTTCACAGCATCTGGAATTGGTACTAATCTTTGATGAGAAAGTCAGAAAAGTGAGACGGTAGGAATGGTAAAACACTGCAATATAGATTTCCCATATATGTTGCAGCTGCTCTGTAGTTTTCTGGTGACACACAGCAGCCTTAAATTACTTAATCTAGTTTTATAGCTGTCTTGTATCACAGGGGTAACATAAAACTGGAACATAGTGGTGAATCTGGTCCTGTGACTATGCTTTCAGCCAGCTTTAACTTTTATTTTTACCTGTGTCATTCAGCAAAAAGAATTCCTTTCCATCAGTGGAGTACGTGCATGAGGAAGTTAGACATACCTCTGAGAAGAAAATGCTTGCATTTGTAGCTTTAGAATGAGACTTGAGAACTCTGCATGCAGTTCCTTATTATCACAACCTTTTTGTGAGAACTTCTGCAAGACATCATTTTCCAGATCATGACATGTAAAATGACCGTGGAGCTTTTTTCTTTCATCCTTTGTATGTCCCATTTACTTGCATTAAATTCTGACGTACAGCACCTGTTTCCGGGCATGTTTCTGAAAAGTACCCAGCCCAACACAGCCCTAATTTGTGATAAATTTGTGAAAAAAAAAAAAAAGAAAAAGAAATTAATTCATGTTTAATGGTGCTTTAGATGAGACAGGGAGAAGTTCACATGCACCCTCTTTTTCATGGTTACTGTGTTGAACAGTTTGACTAGAGCTTTTCTTATTTCCTCCAACATGCTGGTAGCATTTTCTGTTCTACCAGCCAAAGAAACTGAGCCTCTGATCCTGAAACTGCAACACCTGGCTTTTTTGCCAAAATATTTTCAAGGTGTTGCAGGGTGGTGAAAAGCAAATTTTGAAAATTGTTTTTCCCCTCACTGCTAAAACTCATCCATTCCCAACAAAAACATTGCTCATGTCTCAGGCATTCTCTGCCTTACAGGCTATTTTATGAAGAAAAAAAAGTAGGAGGCAACACTCTCTGTGATTCCTCACAGTCCCTGGCCAGCACCTACCTCATCAGTGGAGTTAAGTCTGAAAGGTAGTGTTAAATCCTTATTTCATCCTTCTGAGACTTGGATCCAATTTAGTCTCCCTTTGCATGCACTTCCAGGTCTACCGGGATTGCTCCAGCATCAATTTAAAAAAAGAAAAAAAAAAAAAAAAGACAAGAGGCAAGAAAAAAAACCCCCAAATTCCCTTATTAATGTGGGAGGTCTCAGCTTTTCCAGTAGGGCACTGAGATGCTGAGCATGCTCATTCAGACACGAATACTGGCAGTCACTGAGAACAACAGAGGCTCCTGATCTGTGTACCAGCACTGTCACTCTGCAAGTGTTTGGAAGGGATGGTTGTTAGAATAGGCAGTGTGAGTTCAAGCCTGTGTGTACTGTAGAATGACAGGATGCTTTCTTCTCCCTTGTCCTGTTTGGATGTGCTCAGGTTTGTGAGCAAAGGTGGAGAGCTGCCTTGGTCTCTCTTCTGTTTAGAAAAAAGGCCAGGTGGGCTAGATATTTCTTTCCAAAATTTCCAGTTTCACTGTATGCCTTCAGCCAGGTATGAGTCTAAGTTGTGTACATAACATTTCCATTCATTTGTCATCACTCCTCTCTGAAACTACTAATTTCAGGAACATATTATTGATTGATTGTGCCAGCTCTGCTTGCCTAGCTCTCTTTTCTAAATGTCCCACCTTGATCTGTTGTTTATTCCCAATTCACCTCTGAACTGACTCACCTGCTGTATGCTGAAAAGTCTGAGTTGATTATGAATACCCGTTCTGTAAAGCTGTTCAGGAGAGGCAAATTACATGGCCATTATAAGCCAGTTGCATGAAAATCCTTGCATAAACATCATGTAAGTCAATGAACAGAGCTCCAAGTTGGCACACTTTCCTTTTAGGTAATGGATAACCCTGCATACAACTACTAGAGTGTTCCCTGTGAACTAATAATGAGAAGGAAGCAAAGATCATATTTGGATTTAGTACAGCCAAGTGTGAGGGCAAGAGTTTTATTAAAGGAGTTCAAACAAAAGGGCAGGCATGACCAAGATGTTATGCCTAAGGATTTAAATTTAGTTTCCTGTATGAGTATGCAACGTCTGCCAAGAGGCAAATTGTTTCCAGGGTAACACTTGAAAAGAGTGATCGTATATCCCTTGGAGTCAGGCTGTTGAACATTTGTAGAGCAGGACACCACCATGACTTTGTGCTTCAAGTTTTATGCAGGAGCTCTGCTAAATGAAATGGTACTGGGGGGTATGTCATTCACAGAACTTTTTATTTTCCCTGTCATTTCCCAGGAGAAGGGCCACCGTCAAAGGATTTCCACCTAGAAGTTTATTGTTGTGGATACTGCTGAGTGAAAATACAAATCTGTATAACAGCACCAAGGCTTGAATTTTCAGAGGAGAGTGGTGGAATTAGACATTAAGTTCCCATGCAACTGTATTAAAATTTGCATACTTTGTGTTCAAGGTTTTTTGTGTTTTTTTTTTTTTTTTTCTTTTTTTTTTTTTTAAATCCCAGATTAACACTATGAGTCTATGGCACTGTGAAATGACTGGAAGACTGAACATTTTGTGCATCTGATGTCTAATAACTGAAACTGTGATCTGATAGCAGGAGTCCCTTATTGGTTTCCTATATGATAACAAGTACAATAACATTGTATTACAACATTATTTTTGAAACTCATGTGGACGTGCTCATCTGAAGGGTGGCTCAGAGGTGTACCAATGGTGACTAGTTTTATTTCTAATGCATCCTGTTCTTCAGTTTGGGAATATTGTACTGTCAACTTCATGTTCATTTTCTGGAAAAAGGAAAATAAGTGTTAAAATATTTTTGCACTGGAAGGGTATCCTACTTTTTAACTCGGGTCAGGTTTCTGGTATCTGAGGTAGTTGAGATATTTCCTGAATTTTTTTTTCTTCATTTTTTGATAGTTTCAAAAAATAATGAATTTGAAGTCACTTCATTCTTACTTGGCTAAAGAGATTTACAGTCTTTTATTAAACTGCAAAGTTGCATGGATCTAAATTAATTTATTCTGAAAATATAAAAATTAAGTCTTTGAGTTAAAAAACCAAAACAATTCACATTCCAGAACCAGCATCAATTTGGAAATATTTTGGGTTATCAAATTGAAAAAAAAAAAAAAAAGCTATTCTATTTTACTGACCTGAAACTGGTTAAAGAATTATACAAACTGTGTGAAAAAGTTAGAATACAAAGAAAGGAGAATGGCAGGGCATTGCACTGTGTTGCAGATATCCTGCTGTAAATACACCGATATCAATTTTCAGGGTTGCATTTTTCTCCTGTTAATGCAGAATCATTTCTCTCTTGGGTGGCTGGGAGAGCAGTGAGCAGTTTCTAAATGTCAGCTCATGCTTTTCTGCTCAGTGGAGCATACCCTTTTCTGCCTTCCAAGGTTGATTTAGACTTTATTGAGAGAGACTTTTGTTTGAACCAAAGCTAAGAAGTTTGGCTTCCTTCTGCTCAAAACTGAAATACCCAAGATTCTGCTCTCCTGCAAATACTGAGGTAACTTCTGCTCTGGAGAGCAAAAGTGTTTAAAAGATGTAGTTGGCTTAAAAATTCTCCTTTCTCAGGCATTTGATTGAGAGAATGGGATGTGGGGGAAGGAGGGTTTGATTGTTTGTAGTTTTACGTCAGGAAGTCTAGCAGAAGCCACTGCAACATCTCATAAAACATTGTGCAGCTGTGTGCAGACCTCAGGGTGCACAGATGCGTGTGTATTATATTACCTTGGAAGGGGCACAAGCTGAACTTTTCGATTTTGACACCCGACGGCATCCAGCAAAGGTGAGGTCTGCTACTTGTGCCTTAGGTTTTCAAATTAAAACCGTGTGTGCTGCAGTGCTCACATGACATGGATAAATGTATAAATGAGGGCCATTAAGTAAATGCGTTTACACATCATTTAAATGAAACAACACACCTAACCAGATGGATTCCTAAAATGAGTAATTGTGTACTGCTATTTCCATAGCTTTTGCCTTTGCTGGTACACCCTCACTTCTCTGGTATGTCCATCACTTTGATTTGAGCTTCCAGGTTGGGGGCCAGGACCTTGCTTCTCTGTGTTTTCTGTGAAGATTTTCACATTATTATTTACAACAAGGAGTGGGATTTTTCTCACCTAAATTTCACCAAGCCATCAAACACGGAGGCATCTAGTTTGAGTCTGCCTTTTGGGCATTCTCATTAGCCAAGGGAAAGAAGAAAGGTTTAACCCATCCAAAGATATATATGACCCAGATCCACATAGTCCTCTGGATGTACCTGTCACTGATTTTTTATGATAAAAGGGATCTCAACAACTGACTTGGACAAAGTGGCTACTTTTTGATGTAAGCTGTGAGATAAAAGTGAGCTAATAAAAGAATAGCAAAAAAAAAAATAAAAGGAACACAGATAGGTAGGAAAAAGACAACATTCAGGGACTTCTAGGAGACACTGAAAGCTGTTTCCACATCTCTGCATATAGCAAATTCTATAGCATTTTGTTCAACTTTCCATGAGAAAGTCTGTCAGCAGTGCTGCATTTTATTATGGTTTCCAGGATGGCTGCCCAATTTAAAACAGGAAAACCAGGTCTCAAAACCAGGTCTCAAAACTTGACATGCATGGAGGAGGACTCCAGAAGCCAAATTCTAGCTGTATGTCTGCAACAGCTGGATAAAACTAGCAAACAAAAATAGAATGTTAACTGGTCTGCAATCCCTCTTTTAAGTCAGACCCAAAACATGCTAGTGTAAATGCAGTGTAAATTCTTGGTTTTACTTTTTGTTGTCTTTGTTCTTGAGAACCAGTGAAGGTCTCATGCAAATATCAACCTCCACCCAGATAAGCAAAACACATTGCCTTTGTTTCTGCTATATCAATTTTCTTTTTTTTTTTACCTCCACAGATGGTAAGAGAAATATAAAATAATGTTAACTTTTCTTGAAACTCTTTTTTTCCTTTGCATTTCAAAGTGCTCTACCAAGGTCAGTATCATTATTCCCCATTTTTCATATGTGGAAATTGAAGCATTTAGCTCTTGAAAGGCATCCAAATACAGAATTTGAATATTAGTTTCCAGTTAAAAACAGAAGATGATGGTCTTTTCAGTGCCATCTCAAGCAGCTGAAGAGGATCTTAAGGGGTACTGGTATGCTAACAGTGGTGCATTTAGGAGTTCTGGCACAAGGAAAAAGAATTCTGCAAATGTCATTCATTATTTTGACCCATTTGGATGTCATGGCCTCATTGTCACTCAGACATTCCAGACAGTTACAGAGAGAACTGTTGCATCTTCTGGACTGTTCATCATTTTCTTTTTTGTGGTGATAAAGTGAAAGCTGAATAACTGAAAATACAGGATATGTGCTCACGTGTACATGCAATGTGTGTAATATAGGTGTGTATCTCTGTGCTATGAGCAGTTGTTTGGCTGTGGTTTGGGCTGCATCTGTTAGCAATGAAAAATATATGTTTTCTCACAGACATAAAATTCTGGGCTGCTTAAAGGTGAATATTTTCATCAGATCTCTCCCCATCCTGTAATTTATAATCAGTGGAACTAGTGAGCAGGGCTCTACAACCATAAAAAAAAGATAGAAAATAATCATGAAGGGAGAAGTTTGTAATGTTTGCCAGATGAAAATCCAGAGTCTACATGTTCGGAATTTATATTGGTGACCCCTGTTACCTTCTTCAACAGCGCAAGAAGGAAGAAGACAATAAGCTTATGTATTGGAGAGTAAGCAATCAGCAGTGTAATGGGTCATAATTCTATTAAAGTGTGTGGAAAAGATTTTATAATTAATGGCCAATTTATACACATCCTACACATGTCGGGGATAAAGCAAAGGGACTGGGTCAGGGAGGGAAGTTTTGGAAAGCATGTCAGAGGACAGATGTGAAGAGCAAAGGGAAGATAGTAAAACAATACCACCCAGTCAACCATCTGTGAAAAGGGAATCTTAAATGAAGGATCTTTTCTAGGCTTTAAATATGTCATATATAATATACAGGTTTGTACTTCCTGTTTATGCTTTATGTTTTATGACCTCAGTAGGATGAGTCACTCAATGTCATTTCCAAAAAATGGAAATGCTTTGCTGGAAAAATTTCTGCTCTTTTCATGTGATATGAATCCTGAAATATTAATTTCTTCTGCCTTTTATTCCTAATAGGACTGCAGAGCACTTACAGCTCTTGGAAGCACTTCCCAGTGCTATACAAATTCTGTACAGGCTGTTCTCTCTGGCTTTGGGGTCAGTGGCATGAAGAGGTATCAAAGTCCTTCAATCTGTAGAGGGTTCAGAGGACAACACTCATACTGCCTCTGGGGAGTCCCTGGTCCATGTATCCCATGGTGTAGTTCCAAACAGTGCCCAGGAACTGCTTACAGAAGGGCCAATAGTAAACACTGCTTGATTTATTTACTTAATATGAGTACCCTGTTTTGCTCTGTCATCTGTAATGCAAATATTCCCACACCTCATTCCTTGAAGCAGAAAGAAAAAGTAGTGAAAAAATGTCTACATGTCTATGTTCATGTTAATGGTAGTGAGATAATGATGATGCTTCTCATCAAAATGGAGTCCTACTCTATCTTGGCAATATAATAAAAATTAACTTAAAGGAGATTATCAGTTCTGATTCTTACCAGTACTTCTGTGCTTCTAGGTGTAGATTTGGGAACTTTTCTCTAATGGTTTACCTAGGTTGACTCTCAGATGTTATGTTTCTTCTCCTTTATGCATTGAGCAGCTTTATTTTATTTCAGAAACCAGTATGCAAGACTAATAAAGAAGATACAAGGTTGAATTTTTAGAGTCGGAATTTTTAGAGATCCAGCTAAGATAAGCAAAATGGACTGTTTTCATTAAATTGTGCAGTAGTTTAGTGTTTTGTTTTGGTTTTGTTTTGGTTTTTTTTTTTTTTTTTTGTCCTGGATCTAGGTGATGAAAAGTTAAACCAGTTTCTTTTGAAATGGATAGAACTTGTACTGATTTGCATTTTGTATACTGGTTGCATTTTATATAGCTCTCTATTGTGAGTCTTTCTGGTACATCCTGAAAGGTAAATAGTGACAGGGAGTCTGAAGTACAAAAATCCCCAAAGTTCATGTAGGTTGTGATGTTCACAGGCACTTAAATGAGCTTCTGACCTGACCTCTACCTGAAGTGCACAAAGCTTGGAGACTTTACATCCAGTGTCTGTACTCATCATGCCTTCTGGAGCTCTTCCAGAAGTGTCCAGAACTTCCTCCTGTCCCAGGATGTATTGTCTTCATCTCCTGGCAGCAGCCCAGGAGAATATGCAGGTAGAAACAAAACAGAAAGATTCTAGCCCACAGCATGTTATGTTAAGCAAATCAGTTGTATTGACATATAGGTAACCAGATATGAATGAACTAGTTCAGTTCAAATAACAACCAGCCCCAACCTTTGCCCACCAAAAAGTGACCCTAACCCAAATATTTTTCCAATTTGGATTGGTTCAGAGAGATCAGCTGTCAGGTCTGTCAGCTGGTAGCCAGACATCAGAGCAGACATAGCTAATTACAATATAGTCCCTCACCTAGAGATTGTATTTTTTCTTTGCTCTTTATACATTCCCATAGTTTCAACTTGCGTTAAAGCCTCTTGGTCTGAAAGCAACATCTTCAGAACCAAAGCAAGTGGAAAAGTAGGTTTTTCCCAGAGAGACCTATAGGAGATATATTTGTCTTAAATAAATATTTTCTCCCTCAACAAAGTTCAGTCTGCAGAATTACCAATATCCTATCACAGAACATCTGGCTGAGTTCCACAGCAACTTATTTCTCAGCTCTTTTAGTCAAACTTATCCCACCTCTTGTAGAAATTTGTCCAACAATCATATGATTTTGTCACTCATGCCATGAAAGTAGATGCTGCAAATCCAAAATTTAAAAGTATAAATAAGTGGTAACTTTAGTGAGGTGCTGTATCCTGATGGTTAGAGTTCATGAGGTAACTGGGGAATATGGACAGCCCAAAGGACTGAGAAAATGTAACTGAGCAGATGAACTTTGGGCCTTTCTTAAACAGATAACTGACTGCAAGAGGTGGAGCATGAGGTTTCCATATCTGTCTGAAAGCAAGCCCTGGTGCTGAGGTTATGTGCTCTTTTGCAAGTGCTACAGCTGCAGCTTTGAGAGACTTTGCTCTACCATTTATTATTTTCTGACCAGATTTCATTCTGGTTCCACAGCAGTCAGACATTGTGCTAACGTATTCAAGTCAGAGTATATTTGCCCTTTGATGCCAGTGATAAGCAGAACGTGGAAAAAAGTTAATACAATGGAGATCAGAACCTCAATAGGTTTTGAATCCAGGATTAAATATGCTTATGAATAGAGACTATAGGACAAATTTTTGACAGAGTAACTATAAACTCACATGTTCCCTATGTGTCAACAAATTATGGGGAAAAACCTGAAATACAGCATTTCAGAGAAACTAAGAATCATATATTCCATTTCTTTTCAATGCAGATTGTCATTCCGAAAATGTTTTAATTCCACCTTATGTTTGTATGGTCAGAAATTATTTAGCCATGCTGTTGAGCAGGATGGTACTGTGGTCTCCACAATGTTTTTTTTAATGCCAAACTTTGGAATGATTGCATGCAAATGACAGTTTTAAGTAACTGGATCAGGAAATCTATTTCTGCATTCTATGTGTCAAAACTTTAAAGACAGCTGGAATGACTTTCTAGAAACTCTGCTTTCTGACAGTCTATGCCTATTTCTTTATTTCTTTAAATCCAGCTCAAAGTTCCCCTTGCTGAGTCAGTCATTGTAACAGAAATGGCCTGCTGTTGAGTCTCACTTCCTAAGTATTCAATGGAATAATAGTCAGGATTTATTTGGCATAGTGAAACTCAAAAAAAAATCTGTACCAGAAGGCACAGCAGCCACAAGAGTTGAATGGGGACTATTTTCACTGTCATTTAAAACTTCTTATGCATTTAATACAATTAACAATTCTTGGAAGCATCTTCTAAATTTTTTCTTCCAACATGGACAAATAGAATTGAGACTGATTTCATCTGCTTCAGCTGTGTACTCAGACATGTACATACCAAATCATGATATTTGTGTGGACACCTTACTTGCTACCACCAAGAAACTAGTCTAGGGAGGGGAGGTGTCACATAACGTGGTATCAGGTCTGTCAGGTAACCTACAGTATTTCAAAAGGAGCCAGAAAGTTGTGTTTAGGCAGGTCAGTCTGTCCCTAGCCTGTAGGAAGCTGAATCACTCTGGGTATCTTTAATTTTGTTAGCTGCATCCTCATTGACCACTCAGGGTGCTTAGGCCCCTAGCCCATGCAATACACGACGATGGGGAGAGTTAAATGTAGGTATCTGAATTTCTTGCTGAATTCTGACCTTGTCTTCTTCAATCATTTGCTCTTGAAGGTAAGAGACAGGTATTTCTACCCATCTCCAGCACAGCCTAAGACCAAGGGATGACTTGTGTCTCCTCTTGAGGGTGCAGTCTAAACTGATGTGAGATGATGTGAGCCCTTGCTGAAAAACTTTATTTCCTGGAGCTTTGGTGTAAACTTTCAGGCTTGGGAACACAAGTTTCTGCTCTCTGTCTGTGTTTCCCACAGGCAGGGTTGGGGCTGAACTGGTAGTTTAGAAGTCAGAGGAGCTTTGCTTTGATGTCAGTGGAAAAGCTTAGGACATAAGATTTCAAGCTTAGGTAAAGCTTGAAATACTGCAAGCTCAAAACATCTCTTCCTGGATCAAAAATGGGATAAAAGAGTGCCCATCTGAACTGAAGGGAGCCAGAAGATGTCATACTGAATGTGTATTTTCACTTGTCTATGTATTTAACTAGAGATAGTATGAAAGCATTGACCTTGGAAGCATTGAAAACAAAGATATTTTGCTCTTTCTGTGAGTGTCAGGTAGACATAACCTCACACTGAGTGATGGACTTTGTACACCTCACCTCTAGCACACCAGGTCAGTGGAACCTTCCTGATGCTACCTTTACTGGACATTTGTCCTTGGAAGGAAAAGTTGCAAATGTAAAACCAGAAATATGTATGGCAGTGCAGTATATCTTGTCTATTTCTCTGCTTATTTTAAGAATAGAAAAAGCTTGATATTTTCCAGGTATTGTGACTGCTCTTCATCTGTGAATCTCAAAGCATTTAGAAAGATTAAAATTAACCCTCACTCTGTGTGTATATTCTGTGTAAGTTTTGTTACAGACAGTTTACAATACTGTCATATAGCACACACAGAGGATCAGTTAGGAGGTGGAAAGGTGAAGCACGGTCCAGTTATCCAATATCCTAATTTTGCCATTAGAAATCTCAGACTGATACACAAGCAATTCTTGTGGACAGGGTTAAAGGTGCCAGGACCTTCACAGAAGGGCTCAGTGCTAGCCAGTAGCTACTATACTGAGGAATAATTAGTGGAGAGAACTGATATTATTTTATATATGGGATTATTGGAGCTGAACCTCTGGATTCATATGAACATGTTGCCAGGTTGATAAAACAATCCTTGTTACCAGACTGATAGGTCCAACACCCCTTTCAATATAAAGGCTTCTTTTGGTATATATTGAAGTAATCACAGATGTACCCAGCAAAACTGGAATTTGAAGCCTAGTAATGCAGTATATGTTCAGCTAATTTAGAGCCACTCTGTGACACCTCCCAATTCTGGTGATCAGCAAAACTGTATGAAGACTGAACATTTGCTTTGATATAATATTCCTTATGGCCAGTAAAGAGGATTTAAATTTGTTTTATTAACATTTCATTACTGGTATTTAAAAAACTGACAATATAATGAAATAAAGGATAACTTTACCCTGAAGATCTTACAGTCCAGGACCAAGTTATATAATTCTTATTCTGACACAATGCCAATTGTCTTTGATATCACTGTTGAATTATTAGTCTTGGGCTGAGAAATATAAAACTTCAAATGGGCACTATGATTGCTTCATTTAACTCTCTGCAACAGTCTTAGAACGTGGATGGCAGAAGCAAATAAGATGTGGACTACCATGTTTAAATGATGTGAAGCACAGGTCATTTCAAAGTCAACAGATTTTCAAGACCAAAGGTAGCACTGTAAACATCTAGCTCTTATTTCCTGCATAACACAAGCCAGAGTTCTTCAGATTAACTCAGGCTGTGGAGAGAATATTTCTCCCTTTTTCAAAGTCAAGAATACTGAGCTCAAAAAGCTTATGTCAAACTAGACATAAAGGTGATGGTTTTGAGCTTATCCATTTCCTGCACAACCTGCACAAGAAAAGGTACAGAAATCAATTATATCTTTCCAAATCTTCTTCCTCAATTGTCTTATTATAGCAGTGTTTATGATCTGGCCTATATTTATTGCATTCTTCACTAGCATAGGCCTTGCATTCCTCACTTGATGTTTGCCATGTGTTGGGCATTACTTGAAATACATAGTTCTGGTTTCATTTCTCCACAGTCACCAGACAATTAACTGATTTAATATAGGCAGGTTTTGAAATTTCATTTCAAGCTATCATTTATAAAGGTAACATATTGTTAGAATACTGGTATCAAGATGTCAGTGAAGAAAAGAAAAGGGGTAATAAACAATCAAACTGGTACTGAAATCCAACTAGATTAGTAAAATGACATAAGCTGTAACCTGCATTCCTTTTTCTATCCTTTCCTCTACACACATACACACATATATATATATATGTGGTCTTGTGTGTCTCTGTGCATGTAAATGGATTCCTGCATCTGATGGAGAACATAAAGGCTTGTGTTGACTTTTTCCAAGATGTGAGAGCCAAGTTTCACAGGTTTGATTTTGTGTGTCCAGGTTTTTCCTGTGGCTATTATTTCTCAGCACCTGTACTTCCACTGCTTCTTGTCTCCTGTAGCAAAGTAGGTCTGTTCAATATCGGAGCAGGTAAAGTGAAGGCTGTGTCTGAAGCCACTGCTTTCTATTTGTACAAGCAATAGGCACAAAGTGGACATTAAACAGGCATCCTGCTGTGTACCTGAGCAGTGTCTGTTTCATGTCTATGGCTTTGCTATATTTATCTTATACTTGCTTCAGGAGCTGTTTCTTTCTTTTTCTTTTTTTTTTTTTTTCTTTTTCTTTTTCTTTTTCTTTTTCTTTTTCTTTTTCTTTTTCTTTTTCTTTTTCTTTTTCTTTTTCTTTTTCTTTTTCTTCTTCTTTTTCTTTTTCTTTTTCTTTCTTTTTTCTTTTTTTCTTTTTCTTTTTCTTTTTCTTTTTCTTTTTCTTTTTCTTTTTCTTTTTCTTTTTCTTTTCTTTTTCTTTTTCTTTTTCTCTTTTTCTTTTTCTTTTCTCAAAAACACACTTTTTTATTTTTCCCTTTAAAAAATAGTGATGAGGGATTAATTTGGGACATCTTAATTTCCTGGTCATCCTGAAAATGCTCCAGTCTGGGAAGATGTAAAACATGCCTATACTTCAGTTCCACTGAAATTTAGATGCTGTCCCAACAGATGTATGAGCACCACTAAAAACTGAAGAGTTAGTTTGAGGTGATGGTGCCAAAGGTGATGCTCACCTACCTTTCACACAAGGGTAGGACATCCAGGGAAAACGAAGTCTTTTCTTCTGTCTGTTTTTGTTATGTCACTTGTTGAAAGGGTTTCCATCATAAAATACAACTTTTCAGGCTGTGGTCAGTAGAATCACGTTTCTTTTCCTTGTTGAACAGGTGAATACTAAACTCATGAAAACACACTGGTCTGCTTGCCTTTCCTCACAAACTGAACACAGAACTTATACATTTAATTAAGTGGATTTGAGTTGTTCATCTGAGTAGACACATCTAAAAATTCTTTTGGACTCAATTGGGCTCAGTTTCTCTAATTTAGGCACATGATTTGCACTCAAACTTAAGATTCCAAATGAAGATAATTGCATAAAATAAGTGATGTTGTTAAGGAGAAGAGATAGGTGCCTTTGAAGACCCATGGATGATGATTTTTTTACCTAATTCAACTGATATATGTGGATGAACATAGAGAGAGAGAAGCCTCCAGCTGGGCAAGATTATTTGCTAATATTTTTCATCTTGAAGCTCATGACTTCTCTGTTGTGATCACAGGAAAGTCTCTTGCAAGCTTTGTGTTCTGTTGCGATATTCCCAAGGGTAACAGCAGTTTTAAATATGTCTTTTTTAATTGTATTGTCACCTTTGTACTGGATACTAAGCTGAATAAACCAAAATGTTCCGTGTTTGGTTCCAAACATAGTGTTCAGTCATTACTGATTTGTACTGGATTTAATCAGTGACCTAGGAACTTTACCAACAGGCTCCTCAGCTGTTCCAGCTAGATCTGGTTTTAGACAAGTTTTATTAATACTAATTGGGGATACTATTTAAGTATCAAGATAGGATGCTAATTAAAAAGGCATTGTGTTGGCTGATCTTATGGTAAATTTTATGATTTCTGACTCAGATTACATTTCTCTCAGACTGTCACTTAAAATATTTCAAGATGCATCTTCTGCAATATGTCAGATCTATATAATGACAATGAAATTGTTCCAAAACACAAGAAGTTGGGAGAAAAAACCTAACTTCATTCCACTACTTCAGAAAGTTCCAAATATTAATTTTAATATAGGCATAACTCTTCCAAAAGATAATTCATCTTCAAAAATGTTTACTGCCATAGAATTAGATTGTAGAAAGATTTTTTGTTTCTAATAAATGCTTATATGTATATATATAATTATTCCTGTATGTAAAAAGGCAGTTCAAATTTCATAATATTTTTATCATAAATTCAGCCCACACTTCAGAGATTCAGAAAATATTTTCTTAATATTTTGGCACAATCATATTATTCTATCTACTCAGATAAAAATTTGCAATGCACTCACAGAAAATGCAGAGAATAGATATACTGATTTTGAAATTACAGATTATTATAAAACAAAACTCAAAATCTGTAATTGAGAGGAAAGGCCAGATTCTTTCATACATTGCTATGTAACCCCACTGACATCAAGAAGTGCGGGCATGAATAACTGGGGAAGAGTTTGGCCCAGGATATGGAAACTAGCTGATAGAAAATACTGAATTAATTTAAATTTTCTAGGGCATGAGCATTATCTTGTGGAATGAAAAATGGCTGAAAGACTATAAACAAAAGCAGGAGACAAAATATTAAAGTGTAGCTCTGTGGGAAGGTCTTTTCCTAGTGAGGGACTTTGAGGATCTGTATTCAGTATGGTTTTATTTAACATTTTCTCTAATGGTCTAGAAGAAGTAAGTCACCCATTAATGAAAGTCCCCTATGATGAATAAGAGGGTGGAGTTGCAAAAGGTGATGAAAGACAGATAGCAAAAAGGAACCTGGATATGGATCCAAGGTTCACACTGACTTCAATAAATTTTGGAACCGATCAACAGAAATACTAGAAAGATGAACAGGAAGAATGACAAAATGAGATTCATCTTGGAAAATATACAAAGGCATCATGTGAAAAATTACACTAGACCTATAATCAAAGGGAGCCAGAATAATGGAGAGCAGCATTGTAAGTGAGTTTGCAATGCATTAGAGCAAGGAAAATAATATGAATACAATTTGAGGTTGATGTGCTGCAAAAGGGAGGCACCATTTTCTGTGCTACTCAGCACTGTGGAAGATTACCAGAGGAGTGACAAGGGAAATGAAGCTCACAAAAAATGAGCCAGGTGCATAAGCAGGAAGCAGTGATACAGCCCCCCGTAGTCCCATGAGGTACTGAGGAACTGGGATCTACTCTGGCAATTCCTCATCCTGGGCTGCCTCCCCAGCACTGAGGGCAGCAGGTGAGGGAGGAGATCCTGCCCCTCTGCTCTGCACTGGTGACATCCCACCTGCAGTGCTGCATCCAGCTCTGGGGCCCCAGCACAGGGAGACACGACCTGCTGGACCAGTGCAGAGTCCATGAAGATGATCCCAGGGCTGGAGCACCTCTGCTGTGGAGACAGGCTGGGAGAGCTGGGGCTGGGAGAGCTGGGGCTGGGAGAGCTGGGGCTGGGGGAGCTGGGGTTGGGAGAGATGGGGCTGGGAGAGATGGGGCTAGGAGAGATGGGGCTGGGGGGGATGGGGCTGAGGGAGATGGGGCTGGGAGAGCTGGGGCTGGGAGAGCTGGGGCTGGGAGAGATGGGGCTGGGAGAGCTGGGGCTGGGGGAACTGGACTGGGAGAGATGGGGCTGGGGGAGCTGGGGCTGGGTCCTCACTGCACTTCCAGTACTGAGAAGGGACACATGAAATGGAGGGAGAGGGAATTTTTTCTAAGGGTAGATCATTACAGGACAAGAGGCAAAGGTTTTAAACAGAAAGAAAGCAAGTTTATATTAAATATTAGGAAAAATTCTTTACTGTTAGGGTCGTGAGGCACTGCAACAGGTTGTCCAGAGAAGCTGTGGGTCCCCATCCATGGAAGTGCTCAAGGCCAGGCTGGATGGGGCTTTGAGCAGCCGGGTGTAGTGATTGGAATCCCTGCCCATGGCAGGGGGGTTGGAACAAAATGATCTTTAAAGTCCCAACCAACCCAAACCATTTTAATATTCTATGATGCCCTAATACATATCCCACAGTGAAGCAAGAGCAAACAGGTCCCCAAAATTCCTTGGAAATTGTTCTTATGTTGACCCTATCTCTTGCATGAGGTCTCCTCAAATACCTTTCAGGCTAAAATATTCAACAGTTCTAAATATTGGACTCTGAATGACACCATGCTATCACAAAGATATTATCGTGACAATTATTTTAACTATTATTTTAGATAGTTATGCCACACCTATTTTCTGGATTTTTAAATATATTATGCCCAATCTCATGAAAATTCAGTAGTGATTAAGGATGTTAATGATACTTGGTCAAAATTACCAATGGTATAGTGTTACTTAGGTTATATTTACAAGTGCCATAATAATTTTAGCCCAGGAAATGGGCTAAATATGTTGGGATAGATCTTTAAAGTGCCCAAATAATACTAAAAATATCTTTAAGGATGTTCATCTTGCTAAGGAATTTTTATAAATCTTGGTAATTGATCCTCAATGGCTATCTAAAGCTCACACAAGAAATTAATGATGGGAAAACTGAGGAAATTAAAAAAAATGGGTAAAATTCTACAGCTCTTTGCTCTGTAGGCCCTTAAAAGTATCAAACATCTCTAAACAAGCTTTTACCAGGCATCTGAAACCTGCTGCTGTACCCCAGCTTACACCCACAGAATAAAAACTTGAAAATCTTACAGATCTTTCTGGTTACCTACTCAGATTGCATCTTTCTTAGTGCTAGAAGTCAGAAAAGCACTTAACCACATGCTTAAGTTTAATTTTAAGCAAATGCTTGAATGTCTTACAAAATTCATGATTTCCTATTATGCAGACTCAACACTGTGCATAACAATGTAAGCATTCTTTTCAAATAAAAGACACTTGCTATTCCACTTCAGTTCTGAGCATTGTTCTACATTTGCCGGAAACAAAATAAGTCTGGGGAAATAATGTGTTTTGGAAACTTTTTATTCCCTCCAACATCAAGTGGAATTTCTTTTCAAGAAATACAAATATTTTTAAAGGTACAAAGATGTGTGAGAGAGATTGGGAAGCAGAGCTTTATCTTGATTCCTTTTGTTAATGCACCCTTGCAAATCAGAAGCAGCTCCAGTAGAATTTAACTATTAGGAAACCAAAAGATCAGAATCACAGCACCAATTTCTTCAAATAGATTTAGAACATCTGTGATGCTGGCTCAAATATGTTAATGTAAAGTCAATATTATATAGCTCTGGCACTGTGAAATCATCTAATAACTCTTCTAAATCATCTAGTCTTTGTGTCAGGGGTTTGCCAAGCCAGCAGAGGTGACACCACGACCTGTGGTAGGATGGCCACACCTTGGCTCTGCCTGTCAGCAGGGTGAGGCAATGCTGCCCAGCTGTCACTGTCCTGTGCCCAAAGGAGTTTGCTCTGCCTCCCATCCCTCAGCCCTAGGGCTGTCAGGGAAACTCTCTTCCCCTCCAGCTCATTTCTTGAGGATCTCTGCACCATGTGCCATCATTTCTGAGGCTGCATCTCCAGTGCCGAGAATATCAGTGCAATAGAGTGCAAAGGACCAAGAACAAATGTAAATGAACATACATTAGCAAAACAAGATGAAGTCATTCAATGATGTGGGAAAGAAGTTGCTGGGTGATGTTTCCATTGGTGTTTGAAGAGCTCCTTCTCTCAGCCCATTGCAATTGCAAACATGTGGGTGTTAGCAACAGTGGAAAGAGTATTTTACACTGATCTGTGCAGAACCCCAGGTGTGCATGCAAGGCCTTCCTAGCAAGAGTTCCTGAAGGAATGGATTTCAGAACATAAATTCTGTTGGGTGGGGTTTTTTTGGGGTTTTTGTTTTTTGTTTTTTGTTTTTTGTTTTTTTTTCTTTTTTTTCTTTTTGTCAAGGAATTCTAATTTCCATTGTAACTAGAGGTACATTATTTAACCAGCCAACTGAACAAGAAATGATACTTTTGTGACATAGTCAAAATTACAAAGTATTAGTGATGTAAGCAAACCATTAGTGACTTTCATTGTGCACGAAATGAGCCAAAAATCCTCAGATAAAAAGGTATTTATAGAACTGAAGATTGAGCATAATAATTAATAAGACTCTCTCTTGTAAGTGAAGTAACATGTCAGAGATGTTGCTAGATTCTTTATGGTTTGTTTTGAAGCTAAGTAAATAGATTAGAAGTAAAGTTTTCAATTTATTTTGGTTTATTTATTTTTGCTTCAGAGATGTCAGTAAACAGATTTTTCTTCACTTTGTTATGAAGCTTTTTCTATGTAAATTCACATTTTCTTGTAATGCTAAGCTGTAATTGATTGAAATCCTCTTATCTGTTTTTATTACTTAAATATTTCTATCCAGAGATTAATCCACAATGTTTTAAAACTAAATTTCTATGTGTGCTCACTCTAATTGATCACCGCTGCTATCAGATGCTAACAATCTGAAGATATACTTGAAATGCGTGATTTGATGACAAAATAAAAATGATTTTGTAGTTAAGTAAGTTGAGGAAAAGAACTGTACAAAGGTAGCAAACACTACTGCCAGCGTTACAGTGATGAGGACATCACAGGTGCCTTGATTACCCAGGCAGACAAGAATTAATTTATTCCATACCTCTGAAGTAAGAATTGGCTCTGTCATACAGTAAATTTGAATGATCAAACACTGTAATGAGTCAGAGCTATAAAAATGTGACTTTCCACTCTACACCCAAACATAGAATTCTTTTCTTCCCAGAGCAAATCAATTTGTGATGATTGCTTTCTTTCAGTTGGCCACAATGGTAGTGTGCAAGAAGTAAAAAAGCATCTTTATTTTTGAAATAACAATTTCAACACTTGGTGGAAGCTGGACAGCATTGCATAGAAATGAAGTCCAGCTATCTTGCTGTTAAACATCCAACAGTGTTTTTTTTACAGGACAGGTTATTTATCCTAATAGTTTTAATATTTCTGGAGATTACATACACATTTTCTAAAAGCAACCCTGAGTTTTCATCTGGTTTCACTATTGTTCCTTCTCTACTTTATATCAAAGCTCTTATACGGTTTTCCTGTTCACTGTTAAAACAGTTATTGTTGTGCACCTCAAAGCCTGATGCTCTGGGTCAACAGATTAATAGCAAACCAGCCTTCTAAGGCAGAGTGCCTTATTCTGCCAGATAATACACTTCAGCCTGTAATGCTGAACAGATATTATTCATATATGAACCAGTTCATGATTTATTAAATTATATATTTAATTGCCTCAAATAAATCAGTGTGAGTTCCTATATGGTCAATGTCAGAATACTGAGCTCAATGAATGAAAAAGTGCTATTCTCATGTCTACCTAAATCCACAGTATTTCTAGTACATGTATAATTATCACCAGTACATCTGCATCACATGCACACAGGATGGCCGGCATATTCTCTCTCAGACTGAATTTTATTCTTAACATGTGAAGATTCTTCACCTAAGTGAATGTTGCTCACAAAGGCAGCAAAGTCTCTCACATACATTATGATCACCTTTCCACATTCTCCTGAAAAAGGTTATAATACAAATATAATTTCTGAAAGGACCAGAGGCTGATGTAGGTTTCAGCTAAGAAATTGTCCTAAGAAGAGTGCCAGAATTGCAGGATTTTGAGATTTTAGAAATGTTTCGGATCTTCATTATTTGTTATATATTCACTATGATGACAAATGTCTTTAGAAAATACCCTAAATTCTTAACACACTGGTGATATTAGCCAATTTATAATAAATACTAGGATTGGAGTTATTTTATAGATGATTTAGAGTAATCTCTTTGGCAGCCAAACAAACTGGAAGGCCTTTTACATAGAGTTCTGTTAATACATAATATGGCTTACTACATGATTAATAACCTGGTGCTTCTCATTGGGATACATAAAATGCCGTAAAAATAAATAAAACCATAAAACAATTAAGGGGATTTGTACTCACTGATTCGTTCCTGTTTATGGATATACAGTGTTAGTATAAACAGACAGGGGGTCCTCACTTTATCCTTTTATCATTTCCAAATGTTGTTATAAGATGGTAACCCCACTGAAAACAAACAAAACAGCATGTCATGTAAATGTAACTTCAGTCTAACATTGGGTTAGGTCAGCTCAGCTTTGAGAAATATGTGGCTTTTTCAACTGTTACTTTTGCTGGAAAGTTCTGTTTGTAAATGTCAAGGATATCACTTAATATCAAAACAAGAAAACCTTATGTGCAAAAGTTGCAGAAATGGTATTCAGTAAAGGCAGTGTTCAGTTAAATTCTTTTTAAGACTATGCACTTTACATATTTATTGGAATATTTCTATGAAGAAAACTTGGATTCATAAAAACATTCCCTACATATTCTCATGTAAACTCCCCAAACCACACTCTTTGCATTAAGAAAAGTATGTTCCCAGTAACATTTTCATTTCAGTGAATGCTACGCTATCTTTAAGATGCAAGGTTGCACCCCAATGGTGTTTTACTTCTTCTTCGCTTCCTAATTTAAGAAAAACAAGAAACCTTTCCATGAAGATGGCTGAGAGCATAGCTGCCAAAAAGGCAGGAAGCACAGCTGCGTGGGCAAACACAGCAAGAGCAGAAATCAACCTGCAAGGAAATGGCAAGGTAATCATAAAATCACAGAATGAATGGGGTTAGAAGAGACCTGGAAGATCATTTAGTTCCAACCCTCCTGTCATGGGCAAGGACAATTTTCTCTAGGTCATGTCACTCAGGAGTGACACCTCGTTAGAGAAACGAGCCCCTGGGTGGTGGAAATCCTGCTACCTCAGACATTGCAGTATTATAAAAGGGAGAGATTTTATTAATGTTTTTCTGAAAATATAATGCATGAGAGTTTTCTATCAGAAAGCTGCAGTGATGGCAAATAAGAATATGTCCTGCTTTCATACAATGAACTTGTAAAAAAGGTTGCCAAAGAAAGATTTTTCCTGTAACATGGAACTTATTGTTGTATATAAATATTACAGAGAAATAAAAAGTGAAGAGGGGTTTAAAAATTCATGGAAGAATTAGATTGGGAAATGCAGCCACAGACTGTTCTCTCTGGAAGCCTTTAAGCTATTGATTGTTGGAAAATGGAATTAAGAGCAAAAGAAATATTCCTGCAGGTTGCTCTTGTTACACTCCTTCCCCCAATTTCCCCTGCTTGCAGGGGAGCATCCAGGGGTGCAGGTGGGTGATGCTTTGGCAGGTGCAGAGCTGAACCCAAACAGTGGACATAAAAGAAAGGGCTGCATTGCCCCATATACAAAAAGTAGGTATGGAAGGCAATAACTTGAGAACTGTAACCATAGTTGTGCCACTTATTTTGTGGACTTTAACCCACAAAGGTTTTAAATCAGTTTTTAACGTTTTTGCAATTTCTAGATCTACTAGTTTGGTAATGACTAGGTGATCTGTTGAATTAATTTATAAATCTTAGGGCTTGAATAATAAATTATTTTCTTTCTGTTAAAACAAACACTCTAAAGTATTTGAAGAACACTTATGTTTGTCAAATCTTCATTTTCTTTTGGTAAACATGGCCAATAAGTTCCGTGATGTTAAAATTAATAGCTTTTACTGTTGATAGCTTTTGATCACAAAATATATTTATTGCTCCATCTATTCAAATTTTTAGTTAGTTAAATTGTGATGACCATACTCACAGAAGAACTTTGCTGCTGGAGGAAACACACTGTTCACCATAAGTGTCACAATATGGTATTACTTTTTGAAGATGTTCTCAAAATAGTTTGTTTTGTGATTGTTAGGAAAAAGAAAAAGACCACAACAACAAAGGAAATGTGTTTATGGTGTGAATAAATTATGCTTTTTCAGTCTGCATAGCCCCCTGAGAATCTGTACTGCAAGATGAGTGTGTGTGGCTCCATGTGTATTTGCATATATTGAAGGTGTTTTTCATTTCTGCGATGTAACAAGGCTTGGACTGGTGCAAGAAGAGGACGTTTCGTTCTACAATCTGTTCTGCTACAGGAAGAGCTCAAGAACAACAAAAATAAATTCAAATGCTCTCAGTTCTGTTCAATAATGATATTTTGCAGGACAGTCAAGTTTCCCACAGAGTAAATACAATCCATATTATGTAAATACGGTCCTGTGTATGTTCGTTTAATTTAACGTTACCATCAGAATAGCACATTTCACACGTGGGAATGCAAAGCCCAGCAAGGGAGCAAATTAACTGCCCACAAATTGTTTGCTAACGATGAAGTTTTCCAAAAGAAATCTCCAAGGTATATCTTTACCAAGGGCACAGTATTAGGGCTGTACTACCACATGTTTCCATTTGAACAGATGGCAGTGAAATGTTCGGCTTCAATGTGTTATTACTTAACAGAAAAAAAGACTTACTGATAGAGATCAAGGGTACTGTTTAAATTTACTTAGAGAAATGGAGTTTTGTAATCCATTCATATTTGCAATTAATAATTGCTTTATAATTACTTATAAGTGGATAGAACCTCAAAAGTCCAGTGTCTTTTCTGCTCTAGAAAGAGTATCTTATTTCCTTTTGTGCTGGTCTCTTTAATATGTCAAGAGAGGCTTTAATTCAGGTGCATGTGCTATTGAACCGGGACTAGTTGTAACACCATTTCTGTTATTTTATTTCTAAAAGTTCAGAGAAAGCAATAGGTTTTATAAATCCTGTGATTTTAAGAAACAAGAAATCCTTACTTCTTGGTGGTACAGTTTGCATTAAGTGACTAAAAAGTAAGTAAAGAAAAGCACAGGTTTAGATTATCCTTGTTAAAGTTATCTGTGCTTTAGTACAGACTGCTGGGTGCTGGGATTTTAGAACAGTGACCCCAGACTGAGAGCCTGAGACTCAGCTCCAGAAACAAAACCCACCCCCACCTTCTGCTTGACCAGGACGTGCTCAGCGCGTGGCAGGTCCATTCCTCAGTCCTCCTGTCAGATCCATAATGCTTCCCAGTGACAGGCAGGATTGAGTTAAGTGACTTCAGAGCCTCTGAAAGTCCTGCCTGAAGTCAGTGGGACCACTCATATGGACATAGTTAGCCATGTGTATCAGTGTCTGAGGGACAAGGATGAGGGCTGCTGGCTAAGCTTGCCATTTCACATTAAAATAGTTGTGGAAAGATGTATTGAGTCAAATTCTTTGGTATTCATCCTATGTGCATAGACTAAGGTTAAAGGAATCTGCAGTTCAATAGGAGTCCTGAATAATACTGTATACATGTCAGAGAGAAAAGTTGGCCACAAACATGCAGGAGAAATTTTGTTGCATTTCAGTTTTGCTCAATGGTCAAAACAACAAATGAACACACATGGAGCAGGTGAATGAGTCACCTTTTGTTCCATACAGAATTTCCCTTTCTCCGTGTACAAATTTCCTTAATTTCCTTTTTTATTTTAGGAAAAAGATTAAGATTAAAGAAATAAATTTATTTTTAAAATCATTCAAGATGAAAGCTATTGCAATCATCTAAATATCTTCAGAGGTCAAATGTTTTAAAAATTAATAATGCATAAAAATAACATACTACTTTTTTTCTACATGTCACACTTTAGTACTATGGCAAAGCAGAAATCCTGTGGAGATTTAATAAGAAAAAATATTTTATTATTATTGTTTTTATTTTTTCCTTGAAGATTATTTTCTTTTGATAGAAAACCAGAATGTCATGAAAATATAACTCCAATACTAAGAGAAATGCTCATGGTCTTGTATGTGATTCAACTCTATACTAGTGCCAAATGCTAATAAAAATTCTCAGCTGGCATTTTACTCCTTCTTAAAATACTTTTACAGTCTGGTTTTGGCCATCTCCTGTAGGAGATGCTGGGAACATGATGTCATAGTCTCCTGAAAAAAAAAAAAAGGGCAAGATTCATATATAAGAGTGCACAGAAGATAAGTTCAGTGTAAGACTTGTAATCCCTTTACTCGATACTGTTAATCCTTTTCTAAAGCTTTTCTGGGTTTTAGGAACCCACACATCAGGAAGAACATTTAGCCATTAGACAGTGTCCAGCACAGAGATCTGAGGTCTAGAAAATATGACCTTGGAGGAGAGATTGAGAGAAGAGGGTTTGTTTAGTCTAGAGAGGAGAAGATGAAGGGGAGACATGATAACAGTGTTCAAATATGTACAATTGCGCTTTAAAAGATTGGGTAATAATTTGTTCTCTTTGTCCATTTAGGACAGTGCAAGAAATAGTGGTCTTAAATGAACCAAGCCAGAAATAGGAAAGAAAAAACTCTGTACTTGTTGGCAATGAAAGCTTTGAGTGCCAAGTATATTTGCAGAAAAGTGGGTAAACCAAATAGATCTTTAATCTTCCAGATCTAAGACTTTGATCAAAGATAATTTTCCTACTGAAGCTGAGCTATTGAGACCACAGAAGAAGAAGAAGAATCCCAGCTGTAAAAAATGTGAGTTTCTTTCAGAAGGTACTTGGAGCAAAACCTTTTGGTCATTACAGGTAGCCAGTCAAGTCCTTGCTGAGCTGTAGCAGGAAGGAAAAACTGTTTTCACATGTGACACACATAATACAGGTGTGGCACGTTATGCTGATTCTGCAGGCAATACTTGCAATACTCTCAATATTTCCTGAGCTTGGGTCCATTCCCTAGAAAGAGGAACCTGGTGACTTTTGAGCCTGGTGAATAGCCTTTTGAATACCTGGTGTATCCAAGATGTCCATGCAGGAGTAGCAGATGTTGCCCCATGTCTAAAGGAGACTTTTCTTCTGGAATTGCAGCTTAAGACCAGGTGTGATCGGTAAAAGTTTTATGAGAGTAAAAACCAAATCATTCAGGTTCCTACTGCCAGGATCTTAAAGACTTGTCAGCTGGAAAAAGTCTATGAAAACAGGGTTAAAATCACTCAAAGTTTGGAAAATATGCTTTTTAACAACACTGAAGAAGCTGAAACAATTACATTGGAGTGAGGGCTGTGACTGTAAAGTATTTCCAAAGACTCTGATTTTTTAATAAAGAAGAATTTATCAAATATTTTTTACACTGAACTCAAGTTCACAGTAGAAAGTTGACAGATGTTTTGACAGTGAAAATCATTAAGCAGGTACAATTTAAATAAAGGTATGATAAATTGTCTTACTTTGTAGAAATTTGATAAGTTCAGAATAACCTGTTCAAATATATACTGTGTCTAAAATAGAAATTATGAACTGGAAAAGAACTGATTTTTTGGGTCTATGCACAATACTAAATTAAATTACATCTGCAAGTCATAAGTAGGGACACAGTTAAAATAATTATCCTTGGCTGATAATAAAATTTGAAATAATCCTACTGCCTTCTGTATGTTTGCTGTAGCAGCAAATATCAACAGCAACAAATAATCTAAAATCAGCATCGTAGATGTTGATAAGAAGTCCTCTTGGCTGCAAAATCTATGAACTTGTGAATTAACACCTCTCCCATTAATCCAACCTCTTTTCTAACATTCTGCCAACTTATCTATGACAGCACCAACTTCAGGGCAAGGTCAGTTTGGGTGAATTCTGTACATATGTATGTGCATGGACTTGAGCATCTTTTCTGCAGGTTAAAGTTTCAAAACTCCAGGCCTTCATAAGCTCAAGCACAAGGGCTCTGTCGTCAGTCAGAGACAGGAGTCGTTTCCAGAGGGCTCACAAAACCCAGGGAAGATCCAGTTTGGGGCTGAGCTGCCACTGTGTAAGAGTTTGTAGGTGAGTCAGGGGCTTGAGGGTCTTTTATTGCTCGTGGAGGGTGGGATTGCATCCCACACCACTTTAAATGCCCTGTGACAACCTCCAATTCTGCCATTCAAATCCTCCACCAGCTCCACGAGGTATCTGCCAGCCTTGGCTAGGTCACATGTGTTGGCTATTTAAAAACAACTGGCAAATCTTAAATTCTACTTGTTTGTGCTAGGCAGCTGAATTTTACTCTTGCACAAATATAAAAAATATCATACATTTAAATTAATGACAAATGATAAGTAATTAAACAGAAATATGAAATTTTAAAATTCTCATTATCATCTAAGTTTAGTTTTTTAGTCATTTTTATCCTCCTTGTGAGGCAGAAGGTGACTCTTACTCTCCATTTACAGGAATAAAACAAACATGAGCAAAACAATTCCTCAGCGGGAAGTCTCTAGTAAAACAGAAATACTGGCCTTAGCCTTCCATTCTCTGGCAGTGAAGAAATATTGCATACTTCAACTGCATAATAGTAAATTTATTACAATTTTAGTCTAAAAGGAATGTTTTTGTGAAAAAAGTTCGACTAAATTGACATAGCTAAAAGTGTCTTTGACTGTCATATGGAAAATGTATGACAGAGAAACAGGTCATTCTAGTGCCAGATCTTTCATACCTTTCAGTTCTTCTAGCTGCCTGCCAGGGTTGATTGCAGCAATATTAAGGATATTTTCACATAAAGCCACACTAGTGCTAATCTATTCTCATATAGGCAATGTCTCTTCAGACAACAATTTTCTCTTATGTCACAAATCTTCATTTATTGCTTAGAAAAAGTGCAAGAATAAAGGATAGGATATGAATATACAAAAAGTTCATTTTCTGCTCTCTGCCTCTTTTTCTTTGGCCATGCTACAAAGATTTTAACAATGCATGTCCTCAGCACACTTTTTTGATAACTTTGGAGGACTTCTGCTCTAGGATATCCTGTCCTGGGTAGTGAGAGCAGATTATTTTTCAGAATTCTAAAAGCCAAAGCAAGTGAAAACTAAAAGAACATATATGAGTTATTTTATTTTAAAAAGCCCAACAAAATCACAAAAAAACATCCAAAAAACCCCCAGCTGAAATAGTGTACAATGCAATGGAATATTTAAATAAATTGCTGCAAAAATGACAAAATACAAAGAAAGGAATAATCCAAACCCTCTTGTAAAAACACTAAAATGAAGCTTCTGTGTTATTCCTTATACACATATTTTTAAAAGAAACATCAGCTGCAGAAATATTTTGTCTTTAATTCCAGTCTGTTTTCATTCATTCTTCCACCTTGGCTTTATGTCCCATGCTTTATAGCCTAGAGAAATGAAAGATTAAAATACTGATCCTGGATCTTCAATTGAATTAATTTATCTTTAAGGCCAGGTGTTTTTTCCATGGGTTCCTGGAGAGAACGTGCAAGCTTTGAGTTGCACCACAGAAATGTGGTTCTTGTTCAGTCCCTTGGGCAGAAAAGGTCCAGCCTACACCAGCCAAGACAAAGACTGTGAGCTGGAGACTGTTGTGTCCACAGGGCCCAAGGTGGAGTGAGTCTGGGAGAAGGGAGCAAAAGGCTTGCACTAAATAGAAGCCACAACACAAAGCAGTGCCCAGGCAAAGTGTTCAACCAGAGACTGGGCTCCAGGGCAGCTTCTGATAATACAGATATTGTCTGGAAGACCATGGAGATGAATGGAGTATTTGGCATGTGAGGGTTCTCTAGTATACTTAATTTGTTTTTTTTTGGGGGGGGGGGGAGTGGGGCATAATATCTGCTGATTTCATTCTTCCCTTAATGCACAATATAAGATCATTCACCTGCCTGCTGCACAATTGACCAAATATTTGTGAATAGCCTTCTGCCTCCAACAGCCACTTGCTGATCTGCAGCAGATAGCCACAGTAACAGTAGAATAACATAGGCTAGGTGGAACAGAAGAAGATTGTCTTCTTTTAAGAGATATATTTTATAGCCTCAGGAAATTGCTATAAACTATTGCACCTTGGGAAAAGAATAGGGGTTTCTATTTAAAGCTGCCTTTGCAAACAGCCCCTTGACTTGCTGTGTAGCTTCTGCAATCACATGGATGGAACTGGATGGGACTTATTATTTTAAGTAGAATCAGAGAAGACCTGCAAAGCTGGCAAACTAGGTGGGCTTTCCTGATGGCTTGCTGATCTCAAGGCGTGTGTGGATATCTCATAGCTTACACAGCTGTAATGTTCTTTCACACACTCTGGCTGGACTATCACATATGTTGCCACAAAATGTTAAGACATCAAGACTCAAATGTTCTTTTGTTCCCTTTTTCTTCCCTGTGTATGTTTTACTCAGTAGCTTTGTTTATTTTCTTAAAATATTTCCTTTTTGTTTGCATTTCTTGGCAGAGGCCTCCTTGTGTTTTTATAACTGTAATCTTCTTTTGGTCCCTCTGCCAGTTATATTACCCAAGATTAGCCACAAGTGTGCTTCAAGGGCTTCAGTTCCTTTTGGCGTTAACAGGAAATCAAAAATAGGTTTTTATTTGCCTCAGTCTAATTTATCCAGTTCAGGTATAATGTTAAAGTACAAAACTCTTTTATAGTATTGCTTTCTTTTTTTTTTTTTTTTTCTATCTTCTCTCAATCAATAGAAAAGGTCATTTTAAGTTGAAGAAGTTCTGCAAAAAGCAGATAGCTGTCTTTGTTATGAAATAATTTATATGAACTTCTTTATATGGCAGTGAAATGGCTATTATAGAGCTGAACAAATTCCCTCAAATGCCATTTCTGAATCAGAACTGCCTTAACAGCTACTGGTGTTTCATTATGAATGTAGCAGTAGAAGCCTGGTTTTGGAGCAGATAACAGGAATGCTGTTCCTGTTCCAGCTAGGATTGTCCTGTGAGACAGCCAGCAACTTCCAGGTGCTCCTGGAACATTTGTAAGAATATTACAATGTGGCTTTTGTAGGGAAAGAGTAAATATTCATTTATTAATCAGGTCAAATGAAACTGAAAAATTTTACTTTATGTTCAACCTTTCCATATAGTTATGTTAAACATTTATGTACAGCTAAAGCTGCTTATTGGAAGGGAGCAGAAATTGTCTCTTTTTATGGAAATTAGAATTCCTATATAGTTAATCTGCAGACATTTTGCCAAAACCTGCATTTCTAAGCTTGTGCAATTTTTAAAATTTTGTTTTACTAGCAGGCTGAGAGTTTTTGGCTTGTCAGAAGCCTCCTTCAAAGAGCTAAATACCAGCACCTCCTGAACTAACAATAAGACATGTTTTACTAGTAGTGATGAAACATCTTCTATAAACACTCTCTACCTTACTGACCATCCTTTCCCAGTATTGATTCACCACTGAAATATTTGTGTCACTTGAGTTCAAGTACATGAAACCAAACCGTCCAGTGCTTGGAGTTGTATGAGTGCCACTAAAAGCAGCATGCACTTCAGCAGTTAGTGAATTAAATAAGCAAAAGCATGCTAATGGTCTCTGGGAGACCAGCACCACTGACCTTAGAGAGAGAATGATAATAAAATGAAGAATACAAACAAGAGATGGAACCATGGGCCTTTTATAGGTCAGATCAATAAAGCGTGCAGGGATCCAGAGCTACATGTTGTCATTGTCAGACCATCAAAAGAAATGTATCTTCTGTTCCTTTAGGGTCGTGCTATCAGAAACTACTCCAAATAATTTCCCCAAAATATTTGCAGGATCTGATCTACATTGTATTCCTTCTCAATTCAGCAGCTGGGAAGAATTGTAGAAAACTTGAATTAATCTCTTAAAGCCAGGAAATATTCCACTGTTGTGGGAAGTTTTGTTTTTTTTTCACAGGACCTACAAGTTGACCAATAAAATATGGAATGAAAATAAATTATATGGAATTAGTTTTATTAACAGGATATTTTAGATTTGACTGGAATTTGACCCTTTCCTTACCTGGAAATATTTAATATAATATGTCATTATAAGGACTAAAATAACTAATGAGCAAAATGTGTTATCTTTAGATAACAGATATTTGAAACCGAAGAATATTACATTCAGATTAAGACCAAGCAATATTCAATTATAATTTTCCTTTAAAATTTCCCTTACATTCACCTACAGGAACATAGTCAGAAAATGTATGAAAGACAGAATAATTAGGATGGGAATTTTTTTCCTCCTAATGTGCCTACATAAACCAAGGGGTTTCCACATAAATTGCATTTCAACTTTTTCCTCTTATGTATTATGTTATGTATACTGCATCTCACAGTGAAGAATAAGAATGTGGACAGCCTTTTAGATCCCCAAAATGGAGTGAGGACAACTGTGCCCTTTTGGAAGTTTCTTGTTGGTTTGAATAATATGTTTTCTCCTGTGCTGTGAATATATTGCAGAACTATGTGTAAAACTCTTACCCACTTACTCAGGCGATATAAATCAAAGAAATACTTGGGCCAAAGCTGGGAAAGAAAAACAGATTACCTCTTTCAAAATATGAAAGTATCCTGGGATGTTTTGTCTTGACATGGGCAGATGTTGGCAGTCAAGCTATTTAACCCTGGCACCCTTTCACCGAGTACTTGTTTTTAATCACATGAGAGGAGGAAGGAATCCTTGAACTCTGAATGTAGAATTTTAAAAATATATTTATTTAGGGTAGTATTAAAAAAAAAAATGCAACAGTGAACAGGAGAAGTTACTTACTAGGGAACACCAGGAAAAATAAAAAGGAGGGAAGTGAGGAACTTTTTCTCCTTCCTCCCACTCCAGAAAACATTAAAATCATGTGTCCAAAATCTATGAACCTTTACCCAGCAAGATAATTTTACTGTCAAGAAAATTGTCCTGTGAATGATGTTAGATGTAGTATGTTTGGATCACAGTTTGTGTATCATCCAATAGAATGGAATTATGACAGCAGTAAGGTAGTATTGTGATATTTCCACAGTTTTAATCTGTGTCAATTGAACATTAAAAGTGGTTTTAGATTTTTTTTTTCTATTTCTTATTCAGTGATGTAAATTGACCATGTTTTTCTAATGGACAAGTGGAAGTAAGAAAGGTAAGATCAGGAGCAAGCTTGTTGGTGCTTGACTTATTCAGCCATATATTGGCTAAATGTGAATTAAAGACTTGGTTCTTTGGAGCATCACCTGCATATACTTCCTGACAAAGTCTAGGAAGAAAAATAATAAAAGGAAAATAAAAAGGAGGTATTCCAAAGCTGCTGATAGTTAAATGCAGAAAACTTGCACTTTTACAAATAAAGAGCAATATTTATCTTTTAAGTGTTAATCTAAATATAAAATATCAACACACTTATATTAACAAAAATATGATATATTGCAATACCTATATCATATTAATACTTTAATTTTAAATATGAATTTGAATATTGATGGTGTAAATTTAAAATTTTATTTTGAATATGTAGTTGCAATTTAATAAATATCTAATTTATTTAGAGTATCTTTAAAATTTCATTACATTTTATAGAAGGCAATAAATTCTGTTTTCTGAAACTGGAATAGTTAACTATGACTGCTGCTAGATATTGCCAGTCTTTATCCCAAGCTAGCTTGGCTAACACTCCTGTCAGTTTATCTCCTGTGGCATCTTCTTTTACACAGATATTTAGTTCAATCTCTTCCTCCCTATCCCACTGTCTTAATTTTCTAGCCTCTAACCTACATTCTTATTGGAGAGCTGCTCACCTTCAAAATGTTATGGACTGAAAATACATCCACGTTTTTTTTCTTGTAGAATAAAATCAAGGAATTCCAAAGTCCTGTCTGTATCTTTTTCTTGCTGCTGTGGTCACTGATATGAAGCGTTCCCTTCCACGTGGGTGTAGAGGAAGTGCTGCTCAGAGCTTGCTGGAGGTATCTCATAGTGTGCTTTCCCATATATATTCTTGTATATTTTATACCAGCTGCTGATTTAATCACTGCTGCATTACAGCATCATGCTGCCACAAAGGGAATGGCCCCAGGGTTATTTAAAGCTAAACTTGTAAGAACTGGAGTTTAGATGCAAACCTCACTCACACACACAGCAATTAGCATCCAGCACGGTGTGGAGAGCAGGCAGTTTGAGTGACACTCTTACCAGCACACATTCCTTTACTTACACTTGATTTATGGCTCAGTCACATCCTAGCACAAACCTCCATGTATGCTCTTTACAACACCTCCTCTATCTGGCTCAGTGTTTTCAGCAGACATTAACCATATCTGCATTCCCCCTTCGCACCTGCAATTAGCAGGCTGAAGAAATCCCTGTAATGAAAGCACTGGTGTGGCTGAGAGACACACCAGGCAGGTGTGCCCACAAAATACACAACAAATTTTACTTGTGTTTACCTTGCTTGCCCACTAGCAACAGTTACACAATGTTTTGGCTGCTTGAATTTTGAGAGGGAATGTAAAAACACTAGGAAATGAGGGAAATAAAGGTTTTTGCAAGAATAAATCCAATTATATATTGCTAATTGCTCTCTCTTTAAAAGCCATGAATCAACAACCGCTTCTACACAGATACAATAACACACTTTTCTAAATAGAGTAACAGTAAGAGGAGCTGCTAGAGGAGCTGACTTTTCCTTTAACTACTGTTCTTTAAAAGTGATTCCGTTCAGCAACGTACAAGGTCGACAAGTCAGTGCAAGACCACCCTGCTTGGGGATTTGCTCTCAACACAGACTTGTGTCGAATCCCTCAGCTGAGAAATGTCAACCAGCACCTTTCATATTTATGGTGACTCATAAACAGGAAACTCAGCCCTGTCCACGACACTGGAGCTTTTTCATATCTTAGATCCTTTTACGAAAGAAAAAAGAAAAGGGTAAGGAAAAAAAAAAAAAGAGAGAAAGAAAAAAGAAACCTCTCAAAACAAAACAAAGAACTTAGCAGGACATTTAAAGCAGCTGCCTCCTATTTTATGTGCCAAAATAAATATTGCCAAATTAGTAAGGCATATTGAACAAATTATAAGTTAAATGCAAATTTATCGACTGAAATTCAATGGTAGAGTAGCCAAGGAGTTTGCAATGGTATAGTTCATCTTTTTAAGTAGGTGTTTTGGTTGGCCAGTTGCTGTAGAGTGACGTGGGAACAGTAATATAAAAGAGAGCATTTCTGTTACACCCAAGATGAACAGTTTGTTTTAGAAAGTTCAAGTAAACATTTTCTAACATACATTCACTAGTTTCAGAGTGCCTTTTGCTACCAAGAGGGAGATAAAAACTGGTTTTAAAAGTCTTTTACAAAAATAAAACATGTCAGAAATGGTAATGTCAGCATGATAAATTATCCAACAAAATTTTTGGTGGAGTTTCTCATTTCAAAATAATGAGAAAGTCTTGTTTGTCTTCCCTTGCATTCTTATAAGGACATACATGGCTTTTTTTGGTCTCTGATGTGACTTAACAGTATACAATTAGAAAAAGTCTAACAAGATCTGATATATACATACATATAATATATTCACCCAAATTTCAGGGGACTGTAACTAGTCTTATGCAGTAAATCGAGTGCCTGGGTAGTTCGTACACAAGAGCTCAAGAACAAGTATTGTTAGTGTACTGTTCACTTTTCCAGAAGTAAATTTCAATGTTTCAGGGAAAAAAATATTTTTCATTGGGAAAGCCAAAGCTCAGAATTTTGCTTCAGGTCTGTCCAACCCAGACTTTTTTGAGTTTTGGCATCGCAAGTCTGTTGGCTAGACACAAAACATTCATATTTAAATTGAATGTTTACGGTCTCCCTTTGATAAATCTGATAATACCTTGCAGGAAACATACTGCGGCCTAAAAGTCTGATCCACATGTTAAAACCAGATTTTTTTTAAGCAAAGAAGCTTGAATGGATCAATAGAGTTCTGGGAGTGATACAGTTGATGTAAAACTGGTTTGGAATATCAGGTATACCTCTTTGCTCAATAAACCAAACTGAAGCAATGAGTTTCAGAGACATAAACTTATTTTTCAAAAAAGTGTGTCAGAACATCAGAACATTATAGTGATCAATTAGTGACTTACAGCAGGTTGGAGTCTCTCCTTTGGAGAACAATTTCAATGTTTAAAATTTTAACACTAAGTTCAAGGTGAAATAATATGAAATCTTAGAATGTTTCTTGGAACCAAACTCTATTTTTGTCCTGTTGCAATTTTTCCTTTATAGCTAAGAGTTCTCAGATAATAATCACATTTTTACAGTTTAAGGGAGCTATACTGAAATAATTTTCATCAAAAAACTAAAACCAAACTAACAAGACCTCTCCCCAGGCCTTTTCCCTTTCCACCAGACAAAAAATTAAAATATCCAATTGCAACCTAAAGGATTTCAGTCATCCCTTTAAAAATGAGATGGTCAATACCTGTATTTCTATCCTGTAAGGGCAGCTGCCATTGGCCTCATCTGCAATCATCTCCTCATCGTGGGTCCCAGCCATGCATGGCTGGGTTTGAGAGCAGAATGTTTGAGGTCAAGTGGCACCTGCTCCTGATAGATGAGGATTTCAGCTTCAGATTTGCTCTCTTATGCTCAAATATATGCTTTGGTTGAGCATCTACAGATTTGCAGTGGAAAATGGCCCTGGCAGATTCCGAGGAGAGATCGCTGCTTTGATTATCAGCAAGAACATTTGGCAAAACATGTGCAACACAATTAAGGAAAAACAAAGTTGTGAAGTTTACTGTTTGAGTCAGCCCAGTTCAAAACAAACAAACAGTCCAGCAAAATGTTATTGGTTTCCTTGGCTATAGAGCCCTTCTGGAAGAGAAAAAACCCCACAAAAATCCCAGTGCAATTTTAAATTCTGACGCACTTTGGGGCTTAGATTTTCCTCACAGAACACTGAAAACACGTTTTTTCACATTAGTTTAAGATCAGAGTGGATATTTTACAGAAAGCTGACTTTCTCTGCTTTGGAGAGGCCTGCACATTTCCTGATTTGTCATGAAGCTTTGGTTGGAGTGAAAAACAGAATATTTCCATATGCTGAAAGCTTAGGTGAGTCTTGAAAAAGCTGAGACACAGAAAAGAGAGACAATCAAAGCTGCTCCAGGAGTTTTCTTATAACTTGAAATGAGACAAAACCTTACTCCCAGACTGGACCAAGAGGGTGACTTTGCATCTCCACAACTTTACGCCCCACAGTGACTTTTGGGATAGAATCTCTAGCTCACTGCTCCTGTTGAGGGACATGCCTTTCTCCCCATCTCAGGAGGCCAGTCTTGCAAGACAAAATACCAAATTATTTTTCTTTCTCGGATTTATACATGTTTATCTCTTTTAGAATTCATCTGAAGTAAAATGGATCCAGCTTTCTCTCAAATAATGCAAAACATATGGGAACAGAGTTGTGTAAGTCACAAGTTGACAAGAACCAAAGCCCTTCGATGATTGTCTCAGACCCACATGATATGCTCGAATCTGACAGACCTGTTATGTGAGAAAATACTTGTAGCCTGCCAGCCAGCTTTGTAGCAGCTTCACAACACAGTTATTCTGCTTGCTCTTCAGGCTGAGTTGTGTTACAACATTTTGGAGAACAGAAATGGCTCAATCTCATCTGGTGTCATAACACTTTTGCTGTGACACAAGTTCTTGCTTCTGAAAAGCTAATGTCTGCACAAGACCTACATTAAACTCACTTTGAACAGGAACAGGCCCCCAAAACTTTCTAATACCAATGTTCTCTAATGCTGAATTTATTGGTATATGTTGCATTGCAAATTGCCAGTACAGTGGCAACCATTGCCTGGATAAAAATAGAGAAGATGTTTCTCCTTTTTTGAGATTTCTGGTCATCTGTGAATTATAACTTAGAAAGTGTAGAAATAAGAAAATTTAGGAAATTCCTTCACACTGACAGCCATTGTTTTCAGCTGCTTTCTGCCTAATAGAAAGCAAAACACTTTTTTAAGAGATTACCAGAGTGAGGCACCCCTCATATTCACCACTGAATTTGGCTACTGGGGATGCTGGAGATGTGTACTTCACCATGGCTTAGATGTGCCTCTGCAGTGGTTTGTTTAACCCCAGCCCCACACAGCCACTCACTCACTCCCTGATGGTGGAATAGGGGAGAGAATCTAAAGGTTAAGAGGGAGAAATATTGTGGGTTGAGGCAGCCTAATAGGGAAAGCAAAAACTACACACACAACCAAAGACCAGCAAGTAATTAATTCAACATTGGTCAGGCAGGTGTTCTTCCATCCCTGGGAAAGCAGGGCTCCATCATGAGTAGCTTGGGAAGACAAATGCCATCAATAGGAACATCTCCCACCTCCTTTTTCCCCCAGCTCTCTATGCCCAACTTGATGCCCTATGGTGTGGGAGATCCCATGGCTCATTTGGGGTTATCTGTCCTGGCCGTGTCCTCTCTCAGATCCTTGCACACCTCTTGCTGGAGGGGTGGGTGAGGAGCAGAAAAGGCCTTAACTCCATGTGAAACCTCCTCAGCAAGAGCAAAAACATCTCTGTGTTGTCAGCACAGATTCCAGCACAATTCCAAAACACAGCCCCATACCAGCTGCCATGAAGACAATTAACTCTTCTCCAGCAAACTCCAGCACAGCCCCACAGAAGCTGCAGCCCATCCTTCTGTCAGGGGTGTGTCTGAGCTGTGCCACCAGTGCAGATGCACACACAGGGTCAGGCAGGAGGAGCTGTGTTTAGGCAGCACAGAGGGTACCACCCATGTTGTCAGATACTGGAAGAGCTGAAAGCTTTTGTCAGACAGAGACCATCAACACTGTGATGTGGGTGCCTACACTAGAGCACATGTACCTTCCAGAGTCCAGAGAGTGGCTCAGAGAGGCTGAATGCACCCTGCCCTCCAAAACCTGCAGGACACTGTGTCCAGGACGAGTGTTTGCTTTCCACAAGCAGCTTGGCATCATCAGAGCTGCAGGCCATCCTGACTTGGTGGCTGGAGCAGATGGAAGTGACCTGTGTCCTGCACGGAGGGCAGCTCCCAGGCAGGAGGCACCAGGGGTGTGACAAAGCTGGAGCTGGAAGCAGGAAGCAGGCAGAAATATCACAGTATACAAGTAGCTCAGACCATGCAACAGCATAAGTTCTACACATGCCACAGGCAGAGTAATTACATTTTATCAGTCTCAGACTGCTGTATTGTCCTCTTCACTTTCTGACATTGATCTAGTGGAACCAGCGCATATTAAGACACATTTTCATATTCTTTCTCTTTTTTTTTTAAGGTAAAAGTATTTCAAAGAGCCCTTCCCATCCATACTATCATATGGTTCTATTTTACTTAATTATTGCCCTACATAAAAAGAGTGGAGATAAAAGTTATTTTCTGCAAAGTCACAGCTGTATTGCCAGCTGCATTACTGGCAAAAGCAGTTATTGTAACATGATTTTTCTTAATATTCTTGATGTATAGCTTAGATTTATATTGTCTACATTCATTTGTGTAAACTGCAATAATCTAATACCAGCTATCTGTATCAAAGACACTAGTTTAATGAAAATGTATTTGTGTACTATGCTTCCTAAAGCCATATGGAAAAATATCCCTCAATGTACATACATGTAGCTTTGAGAAGGCAATAATTATAATCAGAGAAAAAAAATGTGGCCACTTGGTCTTTTGAAAGAAAAAAAAAAAGGTAGAACTGCACCTATTCCTCCATCCCCCATATTACAAAGAGCCAATTTTTAACAAAGTGTAATTGTGTTAGGTACAATTTGAAGAATACACTGTATTCTTTAAAATGCTTAAGGATTAGTCTCCTCAGCTACAGGGACAATCTATCTATTGTCTCTAAAGCTCACAGTCTTGTTTTATCTTAGAGGAAGTTTATTCCTAGATAGAGATCTTCATAACACAGAGTTGAGAATAGAGACATTGACAGTTAGTGGATATAGTTTATTGCTTCTTTATAAAAGCACTATTTAGTAGCAGGAGTGAATATTTGAGTCAGCAGAGACATGCATTTGCTCCTCTCAGCTAATCTGTCAGGTTTTGCTTATTTATAGATCTTAGGAGCTTCTTTCTAACATTTGGCCATAGCCAATATTTTGTCTGATTGTTAAGTCTCCACATGCTTTTTGGAAACTTCAGTTTAAACTTTAACTTTTATAGCTACACAGGACATTTAAAATGCTTGCACAGTGTGGTTTGTGCGCTGAAAGTTGCACAGATCAGAGAAGATAACTGGCACCAAGAAATTCACAACCTTGTGCCAATAGATCCCTGAAGTTTTCAGAAATCCCTCTGTGGTGCTTCATTGGCAGTCCCAGTGCTTTCTCTGACTCTAAAATAATCTCTCTGGTAGAATATTGTCAAAACAGTTACAATTTCTAATTAGACGTTGAAACTGTTATTATTTTGTTGTTTTCTATGAAACTTTATTTACTCTTCTGTATTTAGAAGTATTACAGTTGTTGTTTGTTATTTTTTTAAATTGACTTGCCAAATGGATGTTACCAGAAAGAAATAAATAGAATTACTGAAGTGCCTTTCTTTCCCAGATGAAACTCCTCGCTTTCTTTCATGGCCACTGGGCAGAATATTTTCAGATTCTTAGGGAAAAACCATTCTAGTTCTGTTGTGTAAGATGATTGGTGACATTTTAAAGACATTTATCTGTCTGGAAATGAATTAATTTCAAAAAAACCCCAGTGATATTATCCCTCATTGCTGATTACTACTGAATTTTTTATCAAGGTTGACTAATCTAGTTTATTAAATAAAAATAGGTTGGGGAACTTTATGGTTTCAAATCAACTGACTTTCATCACCTGATTTCCCAGAGTCTCAGGACAACCTGAAGAATCAAAGCACTTCACATGAAGCTTGCAATGATGCAATGTACTGCTCTGAAGGCCCCCAGCTCCAGCTGCTGTCAGAACTGAGCCCTGTTACTCTCTGATGAAATTACTTTAATAGTGCCAGTTGACAGTTTTCTACTAGCAAAGACAAAGCTTGTGGAACAAGAACCGAGAAGAGGGGAGGTTTCTCTGTGCCTCTGCCTCTAAATCAAATCCCTGAGCTTCTGCCTCTTTCTCCTTCTCATCCCAAACCCCAGTGACCTTTCCTGCTCAAAGCAGCACATCTGCCACAGAGTCTGCTCCCCACCAGACATCTCTGCATTGCTGCCAGCCCACTCCCTTGTCCCCTCTGCCCAGGTCCCTACCAGCTGACACTTGTGCCATCCACATCCACCCTCCTCCTTTCTGCTCCATGTGCTCTGAAAGCCAAACCTCCAAAGTTCTTCACACTCCAGTGGGCAACCAGCAGCTGTTTCTGCCAGCCACAGGCCCTGGTCAGCCTTGCTGACAGATTTGAGGAATGCACCTAGACATGGGATGGATGTAAGTAAAACTGAGATGGGCCCCATGGGACAGGATCTGCCTGGGGTAGGTGAAGCCCTACAGCAATTGCCTGTTAGTTCCACAGAAGTGCTTCTGAATAGCAGATAAGAAGTATCCCTTCTTCCTGCAGGCATATTTGAAGTGACAATTAGTTTTTTTTGCAGTTTCCCATATTTTTTTAGAAATGACACTTCCAGTAAACTGCTGAAAATGTGCATCTGTCTTCAATAAAGAAGAGACTTAATTAGCACATCTTCCCCTCTGTTGAATAAGAAAAAAAGGCAGAGGCAGGAGGAAGAGATTTATTTTGGTGCCATATGAATCATAACTAGCCTAGCATGCAAAGCCTGAAATAATGTTAAAGCTTGAAAGAAATGATGTATAAATGGAAAAGTCATCCCCCGTGTTTAACAGCAAACAGTAGATACAATACACCATGTTCTGGTGCAGAAGAGCAGCTTTCCAGTGGAATTATTCCAGATTTACACTGTGGTGGCTGAAATGAGAAACTGTCCCACAGAGCATATGTAACTGGAGAAGTAACATGATATTCTTTTTCCTTGGATCATCTTGTTCAAGCTCTGCTTCCTGTGTTTCAAGCTCTGCTTGAACTGCTACCCACAGCTGGCAGTCAGTAAGATTGTGTTAAGTGCTGTACAACCACATAGTGAAACAGTCCCATACCTGAGGAGCTTGAAACACAGGAAGACATGAGTTTGTTAATGACAGTATGAAAAAACATACTTTTGACTTTTAGGCCAACCATTATCATGCTGTTTGAGGGTGGTATGGAAGAGAAGCTGTTTGAAGAGGATCCCGATGTATCCTGGTATTTGTGGATGCTTCTTCCACACAAAAGTAGCAAGAATAAAGCCTAAAGCTGATTTTGGCAAAATTGGACTGTCAGGTAGTGTAGGTGAGGATCATTTAGGACAGAAAAAGTGCTGTTTGGGGGTTAAAGCACTGTTGTCGGTTTTGCTCCCACATCAGCTGATGTTGGAACATGGACCACAGTGGGTGGGAAACCACGCTGGTCACAGGCTTCCAACCCTCAGCTGAGTGCCATGAAGATGGACATGGCAGGTGAGTTTCATTGTTGGGGAAAGATGAAGGAATAAAAGAGGAGCAGGACATGAAAGATAATAAGTTGAAGTTTTAAAAGAGGAAAAATTTGATCTGAAATAACCAACAAGATGATGTTTGGAACACTCTTCTGAAAGTTTTTTTAAGTAAAAGAATAGATTTATATTAAACTACAGAAGGAAAAGGAACAGAAACTAGAAGGTCCTAATTTGCATTGGCATTCAACTCGTTTTGATTCTGCCTGATATATATTGGTTATGAGAAAAAAAACCCACTCTTACAGAACAGAATGAAATTCAAGTTAGAGTTATCTGAAATAGCTGTAAATGAATTAATGACAGAAAAACATTAATTTTAAACTGAGAAGCAGGGTAAATGAGTGCATTTAAAGTTATTGGTGTGCTACCAGAAGCTACAAGCTTTTAAATATTCAATATGGGTAAATGCTGCATCCAGGAAAAATTCCAGCTCAGCTATGACTCTTGTTTCACAGTAAGTAGATAGTGCCAAGCTTCTTTCTTTAGAAACTAAAAATAAAACAAAACTAGGCATGTTTTCTGGGGATTTCTGCTTTAGACATATCAATTCTAAGCTCACACTGGCCTCTTTTTGGGTGCTTTGAAAAATGTCCTAAGATTTGAGTTCATGCAGTTGGGAATAGTGCAAGGGAAGGATGGGTGGGTTACTAATAAAAGTACAAAGGCTGAAACTGTGTCTCAGTTTATTTAAACAGCCCCCTCTTCATTGCCATGTGTTCCAAGGACACTGTGAGGTTCTCAGAAGACGGGTTAATCCTCTGCCCCAGTGCAAGTTGAGCAGTAGCACCCAAGGTTTTCTTTGCAGCTTGTGGCAAAGCCAGTTTAGCTAAGACACAATCGGAGTCTTGTTCAGTAATGGGAGGGGGTGTGGAATTAGGGCTTTTTAGCTAAAAACCCCCAAACACATATTAGCTCCTTTCAAATACTCTTCTGCATCTACTGTCAGAGTATGTGCAGCACTCCAGTGTCAAATCTAGCCAAAAGAATTAAAGCCATTTTCATTCAATCTAAAACCTCCAGAAATTATTAGCAGCTCCAGGTTACCCCCATTTATGCCATTCAGTTACAGCCAATACTTTAGATTACTGTTAGTGATTTTATCAGAGTTTGATACATTTTTTCTTTTTATTAAAAAGCACTTAAAGAAAGAACAGCCTTGACTTGTAGGCATGTCAATGCAATGCCCCCCATTCAAAGTGGGTCCTTATTTTCTGGTCTAGAGTAAATGCTGAAAAATGCTATACAATAACATCTGTTATTACACAATAGTTCTCTATTTGCTTCCAAGGAGCTTCCAACCCAGCCTTGCGCAACTTTTTTTCTTCACATAAAACAATGAGAGCGTATGTTGGCCTGTAAAAAACTGTATGGCCTCAAGTAATAAATACCTCTCAAAGACACCCAGCACAAAACCTCATTGTTAGAGCAACTTTGACAGAGAAGTTGCACTGTGGCTCAGTCCAATAAGGAGTAGCTCTCTTGATGCTAAAAGATTTAAATTGTCTCAGAAAGATTTAAAAGAATTCACATATCAGGCAAGTGAGTCAAGACAGACATGAGCAGTTTATGAGGTTTGAGAGTACAGGTGCAGTGCTGGCTGCTCTGTGAAAGCTTGGAGCTGGAATTGCATCCCCACTCTTGTTAAAAATCATCCTGTCCTAAGGGGAGTGCTCTTTGCTCAGTTTGCACAGACTCGATTTGGAACTTGTGTGCCAATGTGATCATCTGCTCTATCCTTCCAAATAACACATGACACAGAGTTTATTGCCAGAGCAGTTGTAACTGGTTTTTTAGCCATTAAAAATGTGATAAGTGGTGGTATGTAAGTGAAAAGCGAAAAAAAACCAAAAAAACGTATTTTGATTTCTTACAGTTTTCATTTATCAGTGAACATTTAAAGGGGAAAACTTCATTTGACTTTCCAGGAACTCATACAGGCTTAAATATTATTTGTTTGTAGAGACTTGTGACCAGGGTCAGCACACATCACTGTGTCCAAAAAAGAGCCTGTTGCTGCTATATTTTCTGCAAAGAATTTGTTACTATTGTTAGTTGCTTAACATCTGAAATTAGATGCCTCCTGGACAATACATAGAAATAATGAGAGCCAGATGGATACCATCTGGCCAAATATAGATGTTTACATCTAAACCGGTCCTTATAAGCTCTCACTGTAGTCAGTGGAAAGAAAAAGGGCACTTCTAGACTTCAATTTATCCCAGAGTAAGTTAGATACCTAGAAGTAGCCAGCTGAATAGCCATTCTCATACTTCCTGTTTCTCCCCACAGACTTCACCTGTAGATTTCAAAGGGTGTTTAGTGAACCATCCACACTGTAGACATCAAAGTAGAAAGTTCAAGGCAGGAAGTTCTACCCCTCTCACCACAAAAATAATGTAATACCTAAGGAGGCTGATATGGTCCTATTAGAGATCTGTCCATAACTCTTAAATAGACTACAATCAAAAATATGAAAGGAAGAAGAAAAGAGGTGGGACACACTTATGTACTTCACTGTTTATGTGTGGCAGGGTATGAAAATTCTCACATTTAAAGAAAGTCCTCAGGTAACAAAAACCAAGCATGAAGCTATATTTTGTCATATGATTGCTATTGATGTAGCTCTATTGATATCCCAAGGGGTAAAAAGCAGTAAAAAATCAGTACAGAAACAACCTTGACAGTATCATGAAGGATATGCTTTATTATATCTGTCTGCCCTCCTACTCTTTCTGCTAATTAGTATTGGTGTAGCATGCTTTTTAAGGAAAAAAACAGTTGCTAACTGTGGTTCTTCCTTCCTCCAGGTGTGAATACTGGCCTCACACAGATTGCTTTTGACCAAGACCATCAATCCTCTGTCAATAATTTTAATGAGGAAAAGAAAAAAAGGGAGATTGTTTTTGCTCTTTTTATTTTTCTAAATGGACGACCCCAAAAGAATACTATGCAAGATTACTCAACTCCAAAGTGAGTAATTCCAGTGGTTTGACAATAGCATCCTAGTCCAGCTTTCAGGGGATGGCCTCTTAGACAAATAAGCGGTAATGCTTCAAAGCAATGAAGGGTTTCACAAAACATTTGGAAGAGTTAGACCATTAGGAAATTTTTGTTATTTGTTTTACCTTTGGAAATGTCAATCCACTCTTGGCTCACCTGTAGGATCACACTTAGCTGAAGTCTGAAGCACACTGCTGCAATTCTTTGCTATTTTATCTTTTGCCTGTAGTACATGCTGAGCCACAGAAAAAGGAAATTTACTGTTCTGATTTATTCTGCATCTTCAGCTTTAACTTGATAAATTAACACCATCACCCTGATTATGTCATTCCAAGTGTACTACAAATGCCATACTAACATAAAATAAACCCTTCTGTGAAAACTGAGCTGGATATCTGAAGTGAAAGGGACATCAACAACTGATGATCCTCATAATAGTAGGACTTTTTCTAATGAAACATAACTCTAACAGAATGATAAACTAGCAGAAAAAATAGTTATAATCTAATATTTAAAAGTAGCCATCATCATCAGTCAAAGATAGAAGAAGGATGACAAAAGTGACCAAAGGCCAGGGAGTTTCAGATATGACAGAAAGTTCACATGGTGCTGTTTCTTCTGCAGATTTGTAATTCTTTTGTGTTTCCTATCAAAGAATCATAGAATGGGTTGGAAAGATCATCTAGTTCCACCTGCCTGCCATGGGCAGGGACACCTTCTGCTACAACAGGTACTCAGAGCCTCACCCAGCCTGGCCTTGAGCACTTCCAGGAATGAGACACGCACAACCTCTCTGTGCAATCCATTCCAGAGCCTCACCACTCTATGAGCAACGAATTTTCCTCTAACATTTAATCTAAATATCTTCACTTTTCATTTAAACCCGTTCCCCTTGTCCAATGCATGCCAGTACATGGAAAATGTCATTCTCCTTTGTTCTTATAAGCCCTCTTTGAGTACTGAAAAGCCTCACTAATAAGTGAGTCTAAGAATTCCTTTACAAAGTCCATGACTGGCTTGTTTCAGCAGTCGTGTTTGGCCCGAGCCAGTATGTAGAGTGCTTACAAGGATGGAAGTCTGCAGACCTTGTGCATATGTTACTGAGATATTCAATAGTGGTAGGAGATGTGGCAGCAAAAGGAAGCATTAGAGCTCCACTGTCTGTGTGTGTGCTTTAGGCACAATCTCTTTTCTTGCCCACAAACCCTGGCTGTGGCCCTGCTAATCATTTCTCTCCTGTCAATTGCAACTTTTCCCTTGTGAAACCATAGTCCCTAAAAATGGAGGAAAGGCCAAAGATTTGGTACCATTGAGGTCAGAAAGAGACAAGAGAGATCTGACCTGAAATTGAATTGGTTTTGAGAAAGATTGAATCCAAGGACTGAGTTAAACTCAATAGTTTGATGAACATTTAACTATCAAATCTGTAAAATGTTGTGGCACCAGAGTTTATCTTGTGAGGATCAGCTACATACTCCAGAGATGGGGAAGTATCATAAGATATACTCAAGACACTGAACATAATATACCTGTAACTAGGGAATTGGCCAACTTACCCTTTAAACCTCTGCAGGTCATTGTTTCCTTGAAGAAGTTAGTGTAAGAAGGGTGGAGGAGTATGAAGATTTCCTGCAAAATGAAAATACAACTCAATTATGTTTTTTCAAAGAGCAATTTCATGGGACTTTTCTTATTAAAAGAAAAAAAAATGTGTGGGCTGTTATTTCCAATTTATTATTTTGTTCAGCAAAAGATTGATTTCATATGATTTAAAGAGACTATCTTCTTAGAGAAGTCCATTGCTTATTGGAAAAGCCCAACACAGAATGAAGACCCTGTGACAATAAAGGACACCCTGAAGTTCTTTTTGTACTGAAGAAGCTCCACAATAATCCATTCAAAAATTTAAGGAAGAGATCTTATGGGGAACCATTGTAGTAATTACCTGCCCAGAATTGCCTCATAAATTTTCTTATGCATTTTTATACACATTATTTTGGACAGCCAGAAAACCTGGGAGCTTTGGGAGGGTGCAAGAAGGATAGCAGTCTTGAGTCCTGACAGTTCATAGTTTCAGAGAGGTACTATATAGAGAACAGTGTAAATTATGAAAAAAAATTTCACAAACAGAAAAGATGAAATCAATTCCTTGCATCATTTCAGTGAAATTTTTTTTGATTCCTGCAGCAGAACAGCAGACAGGATGAGTTGCTCTCCCTTTTTATTTCCAAGCAGTGTAAGGAGATGAAGCATAAAAGGCAAAGAGCTCAAACAATATTTAAGAGAAGGACAAGATTTGTTAAGTCCTCCAATTCCCTTCCCATCCCACACCTCCTTTGAAGCTAAGAAAAAGGATAGTCTTAACAGAAAAATCGCATCCCATAGGATGAGGTGCTGCATTCCCTGTGTTGTGTTGTGGACAACTTGCACTTACAGCTATAGAGAAAAGAGATGTTTGTTAGCAGCAGGAAGACAGCAATTTCCCCAGACCCTGCGCACACTGCTTGCTGAAGTTGAGTTCAATGGTCTCCACTTTTGCTCCTACCATGGGCCACCCCAGCTGAGCAGCTCCCTGTTTGCTGCATGGCTCTCTGCAAGTCACGTTTTGTTGGCATCTGTGGAGGTCTCTAACCCACACAGGAAAAGGTGACCACAACATGGATGTAATGCCTGCACCCCAATATCACCTAAAGCATTCAATGGTGCTTAAACTAAAGATTCTATCTAGCTGAAAGATTCAGAAGCAGATGATGGCCTGATTGCAAACTTCCTGCTTGCACTTTTCTCTTGGGATTTGGTTCAGGCTCATTTCTCATTTTTATACAAGCTTGACTGTCAGTTTTTTATTTTTATGAATATGGACTAATATAGCCAAGAAAAAATAATGAAGACATTGCTCACTATAAATTTAATTTAGAATGAAAAATTGTCTGCTACAATTAAAAAAAAATATTCTTTTCAAAGATAGATTTTGTAGACATGAATTTCAAACCACATTATATTGCTGGAAACATTTTTTTCAATGGAAGTGATGACACGACTTTAAAAGGCAATATCCTGAATAAAACACTGTAATGAATACTCCAAAATAGCTACTAAGGGAGGAAAAAGACATATTACAACATGTGGCCTTTTGTCCCCTAATCTCAGCCTTATCCAATCTTGAAAGATTTATAATTTGCTAATTCTATAAGGCAAAAGAACATTCTTCTACCCAGAAAGGTCAGTCAAATCCACTCCAGGCAGTGATCAATGGATTAAAACATGTCACTGAACCCTGTATAATTTTATTGCTTTCAGGACATTTCAATTACAGACCACAAAACTGTGAATGTTGGAATGGACAGCTGGTTTTACCTTCTGGTTGCTGAAGACATAATTAAGTTAAAAACACTGGACAAGATGTTTCTTTGGCATACGCCTGTTTAACAGGGAGTCTGCACTTATCAGCCTGTTAAAAACATAGAAATACTGCTAAGTAAAGAAATATATGCTGTGTGTGTGCAACATATATAGTTGGAGATTTTCAAACTCTGGGATATTATCTCCTCAAAATATTAGCAAAAAGGTTGGAAACAGACATAGAGCCTTGATCCAACTCTACTCGAGTTGAATTTTTCCCACTAACTTTATGGGAGTAGGTCACAGTCCTAGGGTGGGTGGTTCCTTCAGCCTGCAGAGTGAGCCAAATCATCCCCTGATTATAACTCACTGTGTGCTGTAGTTTTTATTCACTGCTGCTTCCAAATTTCCGGTTTGGCTGAGCTGTGCAGAGGAAGGAGCAAAACAAAGGATGGGTTCTTCATTGATACTTTTGCCTTACCAGCTTGGCCCCGGCACAATTTGGAACTTCCTAAGTTGCTAAAATGCAACAATTATGAGCAGAAGGAATCAGTACTCAAGGGCAACCCTGGCAGGTGGAGATCACTGAAATGAGGTAGTAGTTACTCATACCCATTCCCTGGCCATTTAGTCACCTTGGATGGGTTAGTAACAGCTCAAGAAGTCCCCAAGTATCTCTTCAGCTGGCCTTTAGAAACACTAGAAAATGACAAGCAGACTGCAACTGAGCTGAGCTGTCTGCTTTCCACCATGGTGCTTGTTTTTTCAGACATGTGTAATATCTCTGCTCAAGACTAACAGTATTTTGAGTGACCAATAATCGTTGGTGGTCCAACAGAACAACTAAAGCAAGCAACAGTATCCCTCAGTACTCAGAAAAATTTATTTTCCTTTTGATGCTTCAGCACAGGTTAGCTGTTGTCCTTTACTGGCCAAGCTGGTTAATGTATACAGAAATCACAGAGCTATAAAAATTACAGAAGCTGAAAGCTGGATCCAATATTTTTTCTTGTTTGCTGTAGAGTAACTGCATAATCTGTACTCAATAATATATTAAAAGTGCAATATCTTTTTTCAGATCCACAAAAGTAGTAAACTTCCATGACACCTTTGAATTCCTGGAACAATACTACACCTCTTTCAGCCCCTCATATACCTGATATTGCTTGAAAGACTGTGTCGAAACATCTGCATACAGTTAAGCTCCAAAGAACAAATTTCAAGGTATGATTTAACATACTGCACATTTATAAATATTACCTGTCACCGAATTATCCTAATCTTTCCAGAGCTGGAAGACAGTCTAGGTTTACTACAAGGTGGGTATTTGAAATATAAACAGCTGCTGACATCTACAACTTGAGAACTTCAAGCAAGGTACACAGACTTCTTTGTACTATGTTTTAGCAGATATTTCTGTGATGCAGTGTCCTTGCAACTAGCATCTTGTGCAAAAAAAAGAGCATATGGAAAATTACATCATTGGTTAATATTTGGCAGACACCATACCTGGTTTACTTTTTTAGTCTATATTCCTCTCTCTGGTTTAATTTTTCAGTTTGGACCCCACAGTTGAACGCCACATCCACTCTGTTCCTCATAACCAGCTATCTCATATTGCTGTTGTTCCTGGAATTTCTTTAGTAGCAATTTGTTTTTTGTTACTTCTTTGTCTTTTGCCTTGGTGTTTCATAATAATTAGAAAATTGTTGTGAAGTATAGGACATCCAGCTATGGAAATACAATGTCATTTTGATGGATTATTGTATTAATTTTCAGTGTCTTATGCTTTTATTCCACATTAAAACCTGAAAAAAGCTTTAATGTTGTAGATTAGTAATTTGCACTTCTGTACACCATTTGGAATTTGGTTTTACATTTGAAAGTATCTTTATCTTTCATTGTGCCAGTTCTCAGTGTACCATAAGAAAGAATTTTGTAGGCCTAGCTTCCCTGCTTCAGGCAATCAGCTTGCTAAATTATGAGGAAAATACCAAAAATATTCTGAATGTTAGTTTTACCAGTGTTCCAGAGTGCCCAGTACTAATTAAAGTTTATATCAGACTGTGCCAAATGTATTATATGCAAGGAATGACATTAAAATGCAATGTGTTATCTAAAGTCAGTATTTATTACATGCTACATTTCTGCGTGATGCTAGAAGCCGCAATGGAACAATCAATGAGATAAAATATTTGAAATAGCACTCTGAGGGCCACACTATTAGGCAATATTTGCTACAATGGTTTTTATTTGAAAAATCAGACAATTTCCTCCCTGAAATCCCATCCAAAACCTTGAAACTTCAACTTTTCAAAACTTACATACAGGTCTAATTTTTAGTATTTTTTCATATTAGAGGTGCCAGAGCTGTTATTGTAATTCTTCCTCTACAAGTAATAACAAAAGTCATGATGATGAGCTTAATCTCTGTCTCTTATAGAGTCCAAGGAGTGCTCTGTTGGGAAATATGTCAATTAGTGATGAATAAAAAGAAATATTTACTGAGTTTTTCTTCTACTCCAGGTCAAGTCACAAGTGAGGCCCAGCCAAAGGATTTGTCTTTATTTCAGGTGGAAATTTATGTGAAGAAGAATCCACTTGAATAGCAATACTTGGAAAATCATGTCATTTTTGCCTCTTCAGAAGAAACTCAGATTTAGGATATCAGTGTTGTCACACTTTCAACCCAAGGAACCTCTATGTCTTTCAGAAATATGACAAATCCCAGGTATTAAACTGTGCTTGTGTAGTATGGAAATCCATATTGGGAAAATATTTTTATGATGCACTTGCACAAGTGCAGTGGATGTGTGGAAAACAGCAGGTTTTAGTGCTGAATAAAATGTGAACACTTCTGAATAAAAATGAAGGTTTTGGTTTGGTTTTCTTGAGAAGCAGCTCAGGTCTCTGCAAGCTTTTCCCATTTATAGATCAAAACACAATTCAGAACAGAAGATATGGTCGGTGGTGTGTCAGGAGCTCGAGACAGCCACCTGTGTATGTTGAGAGTCTCTGTGTCCCAGCTCAAACACTAGAGAAAGAGTCAGGAGGCATCTTCTGTGTTTTCCAGAAGTTGTTTATTTTATCTAATCTAAAAGTTCTTTCCCTGCCCAGCTGAGGTCCATTCAGCAGGTCAGTCCCAGGCACACTGCCCGCCTTCAGGGCGATATTATCTTTTTATATTATAAACTACGTAAACATTATTTACAATTATCTTCCAATACCTACCACTTATATTGTACAGTCTAGTTCTACTCTAAACCAATCTAAAAATACCAACATGACCCAAAAGATGGATGCTAGGAAGAGGGAGAAAGAAGGACAAAATACTCCCAGATTCCTTCATCTTGGCCCCAGACTTTTATTATAAACAATCTTAAAAAAACCTACTTTTTCACCTTACAATAATCTAATGTATACTCTACTTATTTTTTGTGACTTGTAATTCTTCATGCAAAGGTGGCAATCTTTCCCAGGGGCAAAAATCAAAGGCACAGGGTCCTGGGCTCTGTGCCAAGGCTTCTGAGCCCCCTGCCAGGGTCTCAAGCCATCCAGGGCAGCCAGAGGGATGTCCTGGGTTCCCACAAAAGACAATACATCCTGCTCTGACTGTCCCTGGGAAGGCTGGCACCTTCTCACAGTTGGCACCCTTGGCGCAGTTTGACACTGAGACCTCTCTTCAGGGAGGGGAGAGGAGTGGATGTGCCCTGCTGACCCGGCACACCTCTCCTGTGAGGATGGGCTGAATCACTCCCTCAGACACCTCTTGCTGCTAGTTGTGCTTGCAGGCTACACAGTGACCTTCAGCTGACACCTCACTACCAATCATCTCCTCCACTGAAAAATTCAGTGCTCACACCAACTCCTAAGGCACTGCTTTATTGTTACTGACGGTCTAAAATCCAAATTAGAGCTGTAGAATTGTGAGTATATTTCAGCAAACCAAAGCAATTAGTAGAATTACTCCTGGAAACCTCTATCAAGTTTTGGAAATCTCTATCAAGTTGAGGTTTTGCTCTGTGGATTTTTTAAAATTTTGTTTTGATTTGGGTTTTTTTTTGTTTGTTTGTTTTTTCTTGTTTGGGTTTTGGGGTGTTTTTTTGTTTGTTTGTTTGTTTTTTGGTTTTTTTTGGCCTGGGTTTCTCTCTCTTTCTCCTGAGTGGCAGAGAGAAAAAGGAAAAAAAACCCAAATATCTCTTATCTTCAAATTCTTCATTTCTCCTTGGAAAATACATATAAAAGTCAGTAGTGCAGTTAATACTGAAGTAATTACACTAGGCTTCATTATTATTTAAAATCCTCAAAAGGTGAATTTTTTTTTACACAAAAAAAACCCCAATAACAGCAACAACAACAACAAAACAACAGAAAACCACCAAAACCAAAAACCCAAAAAACAACAACAACAACAAAAAAACAAACCACAAACAAAACAAACTTAATGTCTTTTGGGGTATTTTTATTGTTTTTTACTATCAATCAGCTATTCAATATCTAGTAGAGATTAACTCCTACCAGAAAAATTGTTACCAAAATCCACTACATGTCAGACTCGATGTAAAGCCTCATAAACATTTCGGTGTCTTTTGAATTGTATTGTATGTTTAAAAGAAGGGGAAAAAAAAGATGAAAATGGAATAAAGTGAACCTGAAAAGTGAATATTTGACCATTACAGCACAAGAGACCATATTTTGCCCAAGAATGACCCCCTGTTTTGATATTGCAAGTAGCTCAAGTAAAATTACATTTGTTTTTTCCTGACATAATAAAGTTCATTCTAAAAATATTTATTAAAATATTTATATAAAATCTTTTTCTGAACCATGTTGAGCTCATAACATCAATAGCTTTCAGCAGCAGTGCTTTTCAAAAGAAAACAGACTATTATGTACAAGTTTCTCTCAGTTTTAAATTGTTGTGTTTGCTATTACAGATGTAGTCTGTTGGTCATTTACACAAATTATGTTTTAAATCAATTTTCTCTAACTTCCTTTCACCTTGACCCAGAATGAATGATTTTCCAGCTTCTTCCTCTAACCCAGGTAATCTGGGTTGCCTTTAACAAGATAAAAAAACTAAAGCACACACAGTGGAAAATGGTCATTGCCTTTAGTGTTGACAAAATGAGTGGAATGAATGTTACTTTTTAGCATCTCAGTTCTCTGTGGACCTAAATTCTCCTAACTCCAGTTTAATAGCTAAGGCAGATTAAAGCAGGAGGAGCTTTTACCTTGGTGGATAATAAGCAGGAGGATGCTGTGAGCAGAGGAGATTTCCCCTTCCTCTCCTGAGTGAGTCCTTAGTTACACATCTGCTTCCCCTTCCTCTAATCTCCAATCCCCTTTAAGGGTAGCTGAGGATTTTCATCACAGAGCTGAAAACGTTTATGTCCTGAAATCTTAGCTTTAGCTTCCGAGTTGCCAGTCACTGGGGACTGAAGCTTATGGCTGTTATTTTATTGACCTTAGGAGAAAATTGTGGGATTGTAATGACAAAACCAGATTAGTGGGAGGTTGCTAAAATGATGCCTATTGCCAGTGATGATGGCTATAATCTGTGCATCTCTAGCTACCACTACCTTTGCACCTGATTTCACAGTGATTTTAATCTGGTGTGCTTACCATTCTCAGCTTGAAACTTTCTATGGAGAAAGTTCACTTGAAATAACTTTTTAACACTTGGACAACAATCAGATTTTTAAAAGTACTTTTAAAACTATTGAATTTAAATATTTCAAAATGGAAAATAACAGCTTTTTCAGTTTCACAAGCCTTTTGTTTCATAATTTCAGCTACTATTAGGTCATAATTAAAATAAACTCTTTAGAGATTATCAGAACAATAAAATCTTTCTACAGATTGGGTGGGACATTCTGAATATTGTTTTCAGTTGTGCATTTTCACCCTAATTCTCCAAAGGAAAGTTTTCAATATCCCATTTTTGCCTGAAGGATGGCAATGTGGTTTCCTGAGTAATTGTATCCTTTTTCAAGCTGGTTTCTAAAAGGTGGTTAGATTTTAAGATTCAGATTTGGTTCTGGTTATTTAGCTTGGAAGTTTTCTAGAAGGAAACAATTCTTGCCTGTTGTTTTGTCTGTCACCAGTTTCTTTTGAGAGCCCCATTCTTGGACAAAAAGCTAATTGTTTCTCTAAAATCATATCTTAGTTTCTCCTTGGTATCTAGGATTCTTCCTGGATATTAAGAGCACAGCATGATTTTGAATTAAATGCCACTGTTTTTCATTAACTTGAAATGTCAGGATGAAGGGGCAGAGTAAAGAAACCACTCTGCTCAGACAGGCAGAGGTTTGCTCTGAGTCCTCTAAGCCTTCCTCAGTATGAGACCCAGGACTGGCTGTTCATTCCTGGTTCTTGGGTAAGACTGAAAATATGTTTTAGGCAAAGATTTGGTAAAATTTCTGTTTTTCTTCCAGATAATGAAGTTGATATTTGTTGGTATTTTGCCAGATTTCCTTCCTCATCAAGCTGCAGCATCACAATCCAGTGCTGTCAGCTGTGTTCATCCAGCTGCTCTGGCCTTAGCAACTCCATCACAGAAGGATGAATGAGAGAAAACAGCCTCAAGTTGTATCAGGGGAGGTTTACTATGGTCAAGCTCTGAATAGGTTGCCTGGAGAAGTGGTTGAGTACCTTCATGAGATATTTAAAAGATATGTAGGTCAGTCTCTAAGGCACATCTTAGTGGGGGTCTTGGCAGTGTTAGGTTTACAGGTGAGTAAATTGTCTCCAGGGTTCTTTTGAACTTAAATGATTCTATGCTTCTATGTGTCCAGGCAATTGAACTAGGTGACTGTTGTAGGTCCCTTGCAACTGAAATCCTCTCCTCTCCTCTCCTCTCCTCTCCTCTCCTCTCCTCTCCTCTCCTCTCCTCTCCTCTCCTCTCCTCTCCTCTCCTCTCCTCTCCTCTCCTCTCCTCTCCTCTCCTCTCCTCTCCTCTCCTCTCCTCTCCTCTCCTCTCCTCTCCTCTCCTCTCCTCTCCTCTCCTCTCCTCTCCTCTCCTCTCCTCTCCTCTCCTCTCCTCTCCTCTCCTCTCCTCTCCTCTCCTCTCCTCTCCTCTCCTCTCCCATTGTAGTCCATTCAATTCTTAGCCAATATCCTCAGAACTTCCAACTTTCAATGCAGCTCTGGGGTTTTTTTGGTTTTTTGTTTGTTTTTCCTTTGTTTTGTTTTGTTTTGTTTTTCCTCTGTTCCTGTTTCTGAAAAGTAGATTCAATCTCTTCAAGTAGATTAAGACCTTGGTCTGAGATTATACAATATTTTTTCACCTCCCATCTGGAATTCAGTTGTGATATACCTGGGCCCTAAGCCATCTGTCCCACGAATCTGCAACTAAATGCAGTAGCATAACCCACCAACACAAGCTTTATAACTATCCCAGAATATCCTCTCCCTCCACTGTCTTCCTCTGAGAAGGAAAAAAGTGAGTTGGAGGTCTTTCCCCTTTCCTGTAAGAAGATTGATGGCCCAGGCTCAAGATAGCTAAGGGCAAAACAGACCACAGTCCAGAGCTCCAAATTAGTGAGTCCATGCAAGTGCAGAACAGGACTTTGTGGACTCACCAGTTTGCATCTGGAAGCAGTATAGCTGCATGTTCTTGGCACCATGCCCAAGATAATATACCCTGCCCTTTGTGTGTGAACGTGACTATTCTCCTTCCAGGCCTGATTTGGCAGCTCAGCCAGAACCACCCTTCTGGTCCTGGGGTTAGCACAGGAGGAGCGAGTCTGTCTGCAGCTGGCAGTGTGGACAGGCTTTCCAAGAATCTCTCTGGAACCAGGGTGGGAACCTGGGATGCAAAATCCCCTCCCCAGGCTTTCGACCCAGAAGGTAACACTTGTCTGAGCAAAGGAGAAAACATTCTTTTCAAGAGGTTTGTCCAAGTTTCTGGAACTAATTCTCACAGGAAAAGAAATGTTGAAAACCCCCCAACAGCTCATGTTGTCCTGCCTATCACATGTCGTTCATCCAACCCACTTTTCCGCTAGATACATGCAGCACATTTATCACTCAGCTCTCCCACTCCTCCTCCCCAAAACTGTTACCCAAATGCATGGAGTATCTCCTCACCCTGCACAGAGATAAACTGCATTTGACAGCTACTAGCTACATTACACCATGCTCTTTAGAAAGGCATTGGGATATGAAGAGGAATAAGATTCTCCCTAGGACTGAAGGGTGTAGAAAGTGTCTATTTTTCAGTGTGGTGCTTTATGACACACAAAAATTGAGTTTGCTGAGCCTGTTTCCAGCCAGATCAACCTGGACACATTAAGCTCTCAATAAAAATAGTTATGTTAGTTCATGCTCTGAGTTATTGGTTAGAGCTTACATATCCTTGTGCCTTGTACTCTTCTGAGCAGGCCATGCTAAACACATAGCAAATAACTGCACACAAATACTAACTTTCTGCTGGGAAGCATCTTTTGCAGTTTCAAATTTGCTGATGCGTTTCACAGCAGGCTACTGATGACACAGGAATAGCATTCTGGTGTTAAAAATACTTGAGGCTGCCCCTACTATTTCTTGCTCATTATCTGTCATCTTAGCCAGATCAAGCTTTCCTTGAGGAATATAGAAATGGGAGCTTTGCCTGAGGTGAGGTCTTCAGAGCTATTCCAGTTGATCACATTTTTGGCAGACAGAGAAGAGCTGGGTGAAAGTTCGAGGAGAAGGAAAAGTTTTATTTCAAATTTGGAGCCTGAGTAAGCTGAGCCAGTAGAGAACAAAACTGAATTTAAAAGAAAAAAACTAAAGAGGTTCCTTTGACTTCACATGCACTCTGGGCTTTGGATAACTGAAACAGAGAACTATACCTTAGCCAGGTGTATCTGAAAGATTTGTGAACTTTGTACAATGTTTGATGAAACTGGGCTGAATTTCATCTCCATAATGAAACATGGAAGCAGGTGAGTTCCATGTGTTTTGGAGATCTTCTCATAAATAGTTTGCATTGCTCTAATAGCGACAAATTTAGAAAACTACTTTACCAGATGTACACAGAAAAAAAAGATGTAATATGAGGACCAGATAGAAAGCCTGAACACTGAGCTGACTTGTGTGTTTCTGATCTCCTGAACTGAAACAGAGTTGCACAAGGCTATGCCCAAGCTGAATGCTGACAAAATATAATGGATGGTTTCTGCATTAAAAAGTCTAGCTTCAAAAAGGAAAAGAAAATAAAGGAAAAGAGAAGGAAGAGGGAAGGGAAGGGAAGGGAAGGGAAGGGAAGGGAAGGGAAGGGAAGGGAAGGGAAGGGAAGGGAAGGGAAGGGAAGGGAAGGGAAGGGAAGGGAAGGGAAGGGAAGGGAAGGGAAGGGAAGGGAAGGGAAGGGAAGGGAAGGGAAGGGAAGGGAAGGGAAGGGAAGGGAAGGGAAGGGAAGGGAAGGGAAGGGAAGGGAAGAGAAATGGGAGGTTCTGAGTAATTATTTTTGCAGAATTTTAACAACTAGAGTTATAAGAGGTCACAGTGAAAGCAGTTGTAAAACGAGGTCCCTTTCCTGAGAGTGTTTAAATGGCCAAGTCTCAAATGGCTCACAGCAGCTGAGTATCTGGGCCATGACTTTGATATTTTAATTAACAGCATTTTGTGTTGCAACCAGGTTTACTCGAAGAGAACTGGTGATTCAGACAAACACAGTAAGAGGTTTCATACTTCACAGACCTCGCAGCTCATAGTTAGTGTTGGTATGTCATGTTTATTCTGTTTGATAGGTTTTAATGTGTAATGTGGGAAAAAGCCAAATTTCCTATTTATTTATTTATATAGATAGATATTTCCAGAGAAAAAATATTCCCAGAGAAATTTTGGATTAAAGTTCTTTGAATTTTCACTGCAAATATAAAACAGCAAAAAAAATCCCCTCGCTGAAACAAAACAAAATTAAACAAAAAAAAGCCCCTTTGGGTAAACAATGAGCATTTCTATCCAAAAAATCCTACACGCTTTGGAGACCTAAACCATACTGTTTCTATGACTCTCAGTTTCCTGAAAAGAAAACATCTCATGTGACAAACCGTAATGCTTTATTTTGATGAGCTGACATAGTAAATTATGGAAAATCTAGGTGTAATTTAAAAAGATGATGACACTTTCTGAAGTGATAGTTTTGTATGTCTATAAATATCAATACCTGTAAGATTTGCAGTATAAATAAAACTGGGATTCAGACACTTTGGTTGCAATTCATTCCAGAAAATTTAAACACTTACTATGGTACAAATGGAAAAATTCTAATCATGTTCTATAGTCAATGGAGAGATTGAACATCTCCAGGGGTCAGTCCCAGGAATATATTGATTTTAAAGTGCTATTCTGCTGCCAATGAAGCCTAATATTAGATGAGGTAAGTCAGTAATCTTTCAGGTAAGTCATGATCTTTCAGTATGGTTGCAAAATCCAAATAGCTCTAAAAAAGCTTCCCTCCATTAACTCAACATTTAGGTTTTCAGTACTAAAAAACTTAAAGCTTGACACTGACAGTTATTTCACAGATGAAAAAGGCACATGTGCCAATGGTGCATCAGTAATCAGAAAAAAGTTAAAAATCTTTAATACATTATTTACCCCAAAGAATTTATCAAGAACTGCTTCAGCATTGCTACCAGCTCACAACAAGAATCTAACCCAATTCAAGGTCCATGTAGGAACTATACACAAATGATGTGTATTCAAAATACAGACTTTTGGGAAAAGAGAGGCTTTGGGTAGAGCAGGCTATTATGATAAAACAGGAGTAAGTCATGAGTCATGACTGCCCTTCGTGAGCAGCAAAAAATGTCTCTGCACTGTTTTAAATCACTGTTCAGTACAGGTTTCATCTGTACTGTAGGTATTGTTCATGAGAAGTCTGATATTTTTGTGATTCACTTCACATTGAATCCATAGCCCTGCGTCACAACTAAAATATTTGCAGAAAGAATGCGAACGGCCTGTAGGAGCATATTTTGAATAAATAGCAACCTTATGCAAAAAGAGCCAGATTCTTCTACTCTTATTTGCACTGGTGCCCATCCAGAAAAAAAACCTACTGAAAAGCTGTACAGTGTACAGACTCCAGATTTACCCAAACACTACAGAGCAGAATTTCGCCTATTACCAAAAATTAATGGCTAAATTATACTTATTTAGAGTGAAAACGGGCCAAGACCTACCTGAATAACTCCTATAAAAATTTCTAGTAATCTTAAAAGTACGTAATTCTGCCTGATAAAGGCTGGATTTGATTTTATGTCCATTCTCTGGAGGACTGGTCACCTTCTTGCTGCATTAGCAATTCTGAAATTTTAGGTATGAGAAAAACCTTCTAATTTTGTGGCAAATGCGTTTTTGTGGTAAGAAAGTTGCTGATGCATTAACATTTTGCAGAATATTAACTGCAAAGGCATTGTGTTCTGGTATTAAAAATAATTTGAAACTGTCGCTGATATTTGTTGCTCATTATCAGTATTCCTTGCCAGTTCCTCATTCCTCAAAAAAATTTAAATCCTACCTTGGGAAAATGAGGTAGGGGGATATGTGCAACGGCTGATGACATCATCTGTAAGTAATGATTATAAATCTTGAGTGAATTTGTAAGTACAAATGTGCAGCTTGGAAGGTGCCAGATTTCACGCCTGCATACTTAGAGCCTGCAAATTCATCTCATGAACTTGGGAACATCATTTTCAGCCAGAATGTGCTCAACTACACCTTGATGAAGTCAGACCAGAAAAATTAAACCTCTCCTAGAAAAATAATTTATATTTTATTTCAGATTATTTAATTATGTCAAAGGCTTCATTTAAGTCTTCTCTAAGCAACAGTTTAATATTTTGGAGATATTTTAGAAATTAGCCTTATGATATAGTGGCAAGAATTTTCTTTGCATGTCAAGTGCAGTATAAGTGAGTGTTAACAAAGCACTAATGCCATTTGGATGGGACGAGACCAGCTAGTGTTTCCAAACCTCTTAAAAGCACATTCTAAACTATTATATTGCCAATTAAGCAGCAAGGTGGAAAATTCTTCTTTCTGTTGGCGTAGAAAGAGTCTAAGTTGGTTTTTTCCCTATAACTTTAAAAGAAGTATGAGAAAATTTGAGCTTTACTTCAAAAGGTTTGTATTTCTTATACAATTCTGTCCACATTTAAAGAGGTGCTTCTTAAATAACTTGAACATTAGGGCAAAACAATGTCACCTGGAAGAAAATTGGCAGAAAACCTGGTCCAAAAGAGGTTGGATGGTTCAAGGAATTGGTAATGAAATCCTTAGATTTTACCAGTCTACTTTGTTCTAATTCTTGTCCAGCTTTGTTCATAGACATTAAGCATTTCTCCTGGAGCATTTCTACAGCAGTCAAGCAGCAGAGGCTCAAGTCCACTTCTGAATCCCTCACTAAGCACGGGTGCAGTTTGGATTTAGGGAAAAATGGAAGTTTATCTCAGATTAATGCTGTCTAAAATCTCTCAAGTTGCATATATGGAGTCTCTGATATCAATCTCAGTGTCGTTCCCAGTGGACAGGTACCCATCTCCCCATTGCTGTTCAAAAAATGAACTCCAATTTGAATTATTTTTGAATGCTCAGTTTTCACAAAGTGCTTCAAAGGTCGAGTAGGCTCCTAAATTTCTGCTGACCCTTCAGTCCCTGACTTGCCTGTGGGCCAATGGGGTTGCACAGAAGCCCTTGTGGACTTGTGACCAGTCCATAATGCTGTAGCACTCTGCCCCTCCACTGTGGCATCAGCAGGATGTTTCCATGTTCACATGAGGAATTCTTCCTGTTTGAGATCTGACTTGGGCAGCAGAGCTCAACTCAGATTCTCTGTTACAACTAAGTTTTGTTCAGAACTCAGATCCAGGAACAAGTAACTAGGTTCTGGAAGCCCAGGTCTTGCTACACCAAAAGTCATTGAATTCTGGAAAAAAATAAAATGTCCTTGGACGAAGTTATAGATCTTTCACTAGAGATCTGTCAGTGGACTGTCATTTTTGGGCCATAATTTGGTTTTCGGTATTTATATTGATCAGAAGACACCAACTCAGAATACTCTGGGATTCTGTGAAAGACTTAAAAGAGCATACTGTATGTGCTCAAATAATAGCTCAGAGTATACAGAGACCCATTGAATGAGAAATTTTGGGTCAGTGAAATAAAACCATTCTATAGAAATCTGAATTAATTAATAAGGTCAATTAGGGTTCCAATTGCTACCTGCTAAAACTTATAAATCAAGTATTCAAATATATATTACATCCATATTTCATTCCAGTGTGCAATTTGATTTTCTGTAACAGATCTGCTCACAACTACAGTTTCTTCAGCTACAGTCCTGTGCTGATGTATGACATAGAAAGTCCTGTTCTTGGTACAGAACTTTGAAAATCTACACTTGGAACAAGTAGGAAACAGAACATATAGTAGGAGAGCACATGAATAAATTAATTCTGACAATGGAAGTCAGGAACAAACCAAGAAGGCATAAACACATTTATTTTGAAACTTAAGTGAATATTTTCAACAATTATAAATAAAATAATTAGCATCTTATACCACATCTTGTGCAACAAACAGTCAACATCCATGAATACTGGGTTATGGAAATTCATCCTAAAAACCATGCCACATTGTTTTACTCATTCCATTATATTTTATGCCTTTGTGTTGGCCTTCCTCCCACTGTTAGTAATCTGGATCCAAAGAATAATCTCCAGGGAACCATGAGTTTCTTTGGAGGGAACTGTTTTTTCCTCACATGTGGACTCTGAATGTTAAAACTTCAAACAATCCCTCACAGAACTTGTGAGTCTGGGCTAAAAATGCTGAATGAACAGCTTGAGGTAAGACTGATCCAATTTTGCCCAATTCCAGAAGAACATTATCGTGAAAATGAAGTCAAAAAAGTGAATTTTATCATCTCATCAGAACTATCATTCACTGACTAACACTACTTTTTGATGTTTTCAGAAATACCTGATATCTGCTGTATTTCCTATTATCCTTGCTATTGACCTCATAGGCCATCCATAATATTTTCTTTAGGGATACCAATGAGTCCTGCACAGTGAGGAACCTTCTCCTTCTCTTGGTAGACGTTATTAAATAAGTATGAACCCACTATCAACAATTGTACAGCACAGGAAATGAGGTAGTATTCAGGAAGAGTAAGGGAAAGTAAATTTTCCTGAAGTATTCCAGAAAAAAATGTTATTGTGGAGCCTTACAACAATTTTCATCCAAAACTTTTGGGAAATCCCACCAATATACCTGAAGAATAACTGCACAGGGCTCATAGATCTCAGCTTCTTTGGGTTAATTTTTCCCAGATAATTTTGCAATGACATAATTTTTTAAAGTGTTGCCAAAAGTACTATTTGTACTTTATTACCTTTTTTTTTTATAGCAGAGAATTCATGCACACCTGTAATTGTCCCTTATATCTATTGTTTCACATAGTTATTTCCACCAGAACATAAGTTACACTACAATATCTTCTTTGCAAAAATATTTTTATTTCCACATGTGATGGGTTTAAGAGAAATTAAAGCCTTTAGATTTCTAAGGTTTTCACAAAGTTAAAATATTATTTTTGCATGAAAAATTTAATTTTAAGAAAAATACTCTTTTTTCTGCACTATATGAATGTCTGTGGAAGTATATAGCTATGAGAAAAATTGGCAGCTTTTGTTTATATGACTAAAACCTTATTTACTTCACTCACATTGTAGAAGCATTGAATTAAACCTTTTCTCTATTAATTCCATTTAGCGACTCAAATTATAAAATAAAAATGCAATAATGAAAACATATCTTAAATTATTCATTTCCATGTAATTTTATGGGCTCACATTTAAGTGCTTCTGCAGGTTTGTGCATTCGAAACATTATGCTGGAAAGAGTTTGCAGAGATTTTCCACTGCTCACTTGCAGCCACCAGCAGCCTGAACACACAGAATCAAAGAATCTTTTTAGGTTGGAAAAGATCATCTCATATTTCAGAAGTCTTTGTTGCATTTGCCACTTATTCCACTGAGAATACATATGTGGTCTACCAAGGTAAAATCTTAAATTGCTACACATTACTACAATTCCAATGTAAAATATTCTAAATACATTTCTAGAGGGAAGAGAAAGTAGTTACCTTCTCTCTTTTAAATGGATTATCATATCCAATAAGCCCTTTTCCCTCCTCACATTTCATTGGGAAGTTCTACAGCCCAGTGTGGTTCTAGCTGACTGTTGGACACTGCTGGCTGATGGCAGCATCACAAACTCCTTGCCTGGAGTTTGGTTTGCAGCCTAGTGAGGTGTGGATTTAGCCAGCCTAGACTTGACATCACTGGAGCTACAGCAGGACACAGCTGTTTGTCCTGTCTCCCTCAGAGGGATTTCAGTCAACCTGACAATTTTGGATCATGTATCTGGGCTCAGAATTTCTATGGAGCTGAGCCCCCATGGCCATGAGATGCCCAGACCCTTTGTGACTGGGGTCTTTAGACTGTGATGGCACAAAATCAGCACCAGAAGAGAATTAATTTGTTATAAAAATATATGAGGAGTGGTTTTATATTCATTTTTGGAAGCCACCCAACTTTTGTTGCTTGCTCTTGCATGGCATACATGTCACTATGTCAGCTTACTCATATTACCTGCTTGTCAAACAGACATACCATCTGAGATTCTTGTCAAATGCCATTTTTTGCCATCTAAACTTTCTTATAGAAAGCAAATTATTTGGAAGAGATCTATTACTTGTAATGAAATTTTCAATGCCACATATATGTGGTTGACTATCTTCAGATATTGGCTTGAGATGGATAAAGAAAGGACTGATGTGTGGATTCAAGCTTGTATTTCAACCACCATGCTTTTCCAGGCAAAGAAGGCAAGTCTTGAAGCAGTGTGACCACCCTGGGAGTTCAGGTTACTGGAGAGAAGGAAGGAAAATGAGACATCAGGTTGTGAGGAAATCTGTCCATTCAGGATATTCACAGACAACAAAAGCTTTTGTAAAGGAATCATAAATGTATGGAAAAAGGAGATCAGCACAATCCCACACACCTGCCATCCAAGGTATTCCAATAAAATAGGATGCTGACCTAGAACTGTTTCATTTTAATTCTGAAAACTCCATTTAGTACAATTTCCATAACAAAATTGCTTAAATTTAAGTCTTAAAAAATGCTGTTTCAGTAAAAAATTCAGATGGCATAATACCAAACAATGTTTGAAACCACAGGTGAAAGTCACTCAACCAAGTGTAAAAGCTTTCTCTGTATCTTCCTTCACATTCAATGGAGCAAAATAGTTGGTTTAGCACAATTTATCATAGGCATTTTAGACATTGACTTTAGGATAAACTGAGCTGCACTTTAGCAGGTCTATTTCTCCCCACTGACTATAAGGGAACTAACGTGATAAGCTCAGATGTGCATGTCTAGACCAGAGATGTTTATAGTGAGGTGATGGAATCCCATTTGTTCAATCTACTACAGTTAGCACAGCACAAAATTTATTTACTCCACATGTCATTGTTTCAGTGAGACTGGATAAAGCCAAAACTTGTATTATTTTTTGATCTGCTTATGGACATTGTTGGAGACAAATGCTTGAAGAGAGGGACCCTAGGTCTGATATTGTGTTCCTCTGGTACTAATCTCAACATTGCAAACATAAAAGGTAAAATGAAAGAAAAAAACTTTGAAATGTAACAAAGTGACCATCAAAAGAAAGGGCTCTAGACTTAGAGCTAGAGAAAAGACAGGCTTACAAGATAAGGAAAAGCTAAACAGTTTAGACTGAGCCTCTTATGACCCAGTTCAAATATTTCTGGTGGGTTACACAAAGCTGATCTACTGTGTACTACATAAAGCATGAAGTTTAAAAGGTATGAAGAAAATGTAGTTAAAAGAGCTCATAAATGACCAAAGGTTTGCAAAGCACACTAGAACCATAAAAAAGTAGATTTTAGAAATGCAGTATTTCTAGTTATTATCTACAGTTGCCTGCCATAGCAAAAGGGATTATGCTCTCCTTAATGAGAGAGCATACCAAGTGTTTAAGAAATTTAATTTGAACTTGGAATAGGTCCAAGACTTAGGTGACTGAATTTTTATATTGAAAGCTACAAGGAAAGAGGAAACAATGAGAAATAGAATAATTTTATATGATATGCCAAGTAGTTTATAGCACATTAAGTGATCATGTAAATGTCACAGAGAGCTCACACAGTCATAAGAAGACATAACTTACTCTTTTTGTGTCTGAGGTAGGAAGGATGGGAAAACTCATGTTTCATCCAGGAACTGTGTAGACTTTTTTATATTGAAACATTGACCTCCCTTGTGCTCCTGGGTCTATGTTGTGAAATTTTGTTGACCGAGTAAGCCGTGTTATGTTCTGTACCGAGGCCTGGGAAATACGAAAGGACTGTTGTTTCTGAAAACAGAAAAATGCTGTAAATTTTTTTATTCTGTTCAACAGAGCAAACACATTTTTAAACCTCCCTGTAAAATGTTACTGCACAAATATTTTCACAAGTAACCCACATGCCAGGTAAATAATTATAAGCCTTTGTCCAGTTTTACACAGTTCACTCTCTCTTTTGAAGATAGAAGAACATATGAAGCTGCATCTTACAATCCATCTAAGGGCTTTATAGTGAAGAAAAATTCTGTACCCCCATGTGGAATAATTTCCATTTAGGAAAAAAGCAAAGGCAGAGCAGAGCTTGTAGTGTGTCCATTAGCACAAATCTCACTGGCAAAGATCTCTCCTGGAATTAAAATCCCATAACTTAACCTAGAGATCATCCATCCTTTTTAGGTGTTGCAGTCCATCTCATTTCTGACTGCCGCATTTGGAAAGCAATTTGAAGCGAAACTTCTTCCACTACTACAATACTCTTTTCTCTAATGAGCTGTCTCTGTTTTGTGCCAGTAACAGCTCAGCTTTGTGGTCAGCTAACATACTATTCATAGCTACTATATATCCCTCCTGGGATCCATTGCTATATTCCCAGTCCTTCTATTGACAGAAGAATTTTAGGTGGACTAGAACACTAGATATGGCCTTGTTCCTAAAGGAGCCCTAACAAATGGTCGATGCACTGCATTTAGGTTTTATACACAAACACATATTGCAGATTGAGGAATGGGGAAATAAAAAGGAGATAAAAATCCAGTACAGAGTGTTTTTAAAAAAATCTTAACTATTTCTTTACATTATGGGTGTCCAAATGTTTTAAGTTATTTTATGGTGAGAGCAGCTGAGCGAAGCAAAGATCAAAAAAGAAAAGGTAGAAATCTTAGTTTATTCCATGTGGATGTACCTTTATTTGCACGAAAATAGTTTAAATTTTATATTTACAATTTTAAATTATAATTAAACATCTGTATAAAAATAATATTCAAGTCACAAAATAATTTAGATACTTAGGAAATCAAAGTAGAGAAATGCTAGCTTAACAATTTCCCATGTCTCTCCTAATCTTTCATAACATGGTCTTAGAGTTCACCCAAGTCCTGTCAGGCAAACAGATTCTGTAGCATAAAACTAGAAAGCCATAAATTAAGCTTATTGTATACAAACATGTGTTTTTTAGCCCTATATCTGCTTATTGATTTGACTGCTACAGTTAAAATAGGATAACCTCTGTGATTTTTTTTGCAAGAAATAGAATATTAAAGTGATTTTTTCAGTAATATCTAGAGCCTTAAAATTGTCAAATTAAGCCCCAACTGGCTTTACTGTAAAAAGTCTGCATACAAATAACTTTACTTGCATTGAAAAGTAAACTGCATGATGGAATAAGGAGAAAATTATCGTTTATATTTAATTTTCAAAGAGAATGGAGTCACCTTTCAAAGGTGACAAAGCGGTCTTGTTACTTGAAACTCAAGTGAACAAATTGGTGAGTGCTGTGGGACAAAGACATTTTGGTATATGAATATACATAAATTGAAGTAAAGACAAGAAACCTGTTCCTTCAGCTTCAGAAATAAACCCCAAAGTAAAGGAGAGGTACTGATGACTAAGTTGTAACATGCAGTAAATAAGAGCAAGGCCTTATTTTCATTAAATCAAAGGCTATGGTTTTACTGGCAAGCATTGCAGGCTTCTAATCCTCTCTACAGGCGCAGTTCTTCAGATATTTCTCCAAGTTAGGCAGCATCAGCTGTTCGCCTTTCCCCCATTTGGATCTGATAGTCGAGTGTTAATCTGTAACAAATTCCTATATTGTAGAAGGTTGACATGATTATTCCATAAATCATAGAGATCGAGCTAAAAAAGGCAACAAAACCCACAAACTATCTCTTAGAGATTCAGAAGTAGGTGACCCCTTTTCCCTGTGGACCAGCTGGGTGGCCGCCAGCACACACTGTTGGTCAGGGATCTGCTCTGTCCCCTGAGATGAGAAGAGTGCTGTGAAAAAAGAAGAAAAGTTTTATTTAAAAAAAAGGTAGCAAACGCACAAAAGTGCTCACAGTCTGCACTTGACTGGGGATGGTATTAGTACTCAACATTATAATAATAATTCATTAGAAGCAAGGAAGTTAATCTCCTTTCTGTGTCTGAATTAATCAGCCAAAATAGGAAACAAAACTGGCAGGACACTGGATGTTTGTGTGCCACTTCATGGGGCCTCCCTAAACCAACACCAAGAGAACATGGCTAACAATTTTGCTAATTAAAACAGTAATAACTGTTCGGATTTTGCATATTTAGCAACTGAAGCTACTAATGTGGGATCCAGCCTGCAGAACCAAATATGAAGTTAATTAAATATCTAACAAATGTTTGTGAAGCTACAGAAAGAAAAGCATTCCGTTTTTCATTTCCTTTATTATGTCCCCACCCTATGAATCTCCCCCAGGCCCATTTCCTTTTCTTGTTCAATTTGAACAGTAACTTTCCCAAGAAACTTAGAGTTGGGTTTTCAAAGGAGCTTAAGAGATTTTATCACTCAATTGAATCTCGATTCCAAAGCGATGTAAGCAGCTCATCTAACACATTTTGACTTGCCTGAATCAGTTACTGATTAGATATTAAGTGGCTGATAATATAAATAATACATATTAATTATATCTATTAAAATAAATAATAAAAAAACCCACAAAAACCTTCATCACACTTCTTACTTCAGGAGATCTTTCTCTCCCTTTCATACCACAAAAGCCAAAACAGATTGTGGTTTTTGTCCAAGCTTGGCCAGACCTCCAACTGGAGACCAAATCAATATTTCTTTTGCACTTGTCCCAGGGACAGAGAGCAGCCTGTTTTCATTAATGAAGCCACTATTGAGATACCCCTGGGTAATCAGAGGAGGTCTGGTTGTAATTACAGACGAGATGCTGGGATGATTACTCGAATGTAGGAGCAAGGGTAACAGTTGCAGTGAAAGCATTGCTGTGACAAGGGCTAGGAGTGCAGGTGCCTTTTGGGAACCTCCACTGGGCTCATACTAACTGGGTTACAGCTGCCAGGGATCTGCCAGCTCCCACACACACAAGTTCTTCAGTTGCTTCTACTGTGTTGCTCATAGTTTCTTTTAATATTAGAAGATGGTGCTGTAGCAACATGGAGAATGAGCTTTTAATGTGGTTATCAAGGTTGTTCTATAGGACCGTGAAGTAGGAAAAAGACACAACCATGATCTATCATGACACTATCAACATCTTCTAATCCTCTCTCCTGTGCAATACAGGAAACCAAACTTCTATTACTTTCAATTCTCTTAATGTGTACTACTTAACTCATCCTTTTCTCTCTATGAAAGAGAAGTTATTTTTGCATGTATAATTTGTGGATATCTCCTCTACTATGAAACTTTAGAGTTACACAGGTGCATGCATATTTAAAGTTCATTTTACCATACTTCTAATTTCAAAAGCCTTCTCTTGGTTTAGCACCACTTTTATCAAACCATGTCAATATTTTTCAGAATAAAACTTGGAATCAAGTAGTAGCATCAGATGAATATCAACACAGCTGATATGAAAAGCAGTTTGTGATTTTCAGACCTGAGATGTAATGGCTGTAATGCCCCAATAAGATGGTCTGATTAAATAAAACATATTATGAGGACTTATTTTGTTTACTATAGTCATTTGACAGCTGAAATAATTTCTTTTCAGGTAACTAATTTGACAATTTTTTTCAAGCACTGACTGTTGGTATCTGATTTAGTTTCCTGGAAAGCAGTGGGCTTGGTGAATATTTCTGGAAATCACATCTTTCAACCTATCTTGAACCAGATTGAATTTTAGAGAGAGAAAAGTAAAATTGATAAATGGAAGACCAAAATTCAGACTCATAATGGAAGATTTGTTCTTTAGTTTAAGGTTTGAAAATAAGGTTTTGTCCAACTGGGGCCATTCTATGACAGAAATCACTACACCAAGAGCTGCATAAGACAGGAGGATAGTGATTCCTGGGTAGGTGGTTTAACTCCCACCATACACTGCAAAGTTTTTTTGAGAATTAGTTCAGTATCTATGGTTTGCAAAAAAAGCAGCATTTCAAACAGCTGCTTGTTGTGGAGTTTTGTTTGTTTGTTTTTTGTCTGTTTATTTATTTTTTTTTACATCAGCCAGTTAGTAGGCACAAAGGAGTAGATCTTGCTGGAAATTCCTATTGTATCTGAAGCTGGATTAGGCATCTGTTTCAAAGCTGCAGAGATATACAGAGGGTCAATCATGTCCCTGTGTTCTTTCTTTACTGCAGTACACATCACTTCTCTCCCCAGAACAAAAGCTAAAAATTGCTTCTCTCTGTACCACAAATCATGATTCCATTTTTAAATTAGGATGAAAAATCCAAAGAGGGCTGTTTTGTTTTTTTGTTTGTTTTTCTTCAAATGCAGAAGAAGCTAGTGAATGAGAAGGGAAGATGAGGGATGGTATTTGGTTTCCCATTTGGTTTGAACAAGGATCCTGCCTTCCAAGACCACAGAGGCAGCAAAGTTTCCCTGTTTCCTTCCAGGAGTTAATAAATATTTCTGCTAAAATCAGGACCCTTTTGCAGGAGGCCCTGTGCAGGCATGTAGTAAAGAGAGCAAACCCCACAACCCTAATCCAGAGGAATCACATTCTAAATAGACCAGAAAATGTGTTTGCCTCAGAAAAGGTCAGCTCAGTGACAAAACCAGGAATAAAATCTGGATCTGTTGACTTCCAGCAACCTCTGTGCTGCTATTGGCACCGAATGAATTGCTTTGGTCTATCCATTCCCATATGAGTCAGTCAGCTGAAAAAAGTGTGAAGGACAGAAGGAAACAAGCCTAGAAAGTACTCTGGGATAATTTAACTCATAGAAAAATATTGCATTTACTATTTAATTGAAGTGAGCAAGCTAGAGACTGAGCTCTAAAGCTAAACAGAGAGGCGTAAAGTAGAACAGCTACAATTGTTCTACTTATTTAGAGCAAACCACAGCGTGTTTAGAACAAACCCCCATGCAATTCTTGCTTGCCATGGACCCTGAAGGCTCACACGTTGCCCTGAATGAGGCAGCCATGGCTTTGAGCAGAGCCTGGTGGAGTCTGTCCCTCTGTTGGGCTGGAGAGACGCCGTCCTGCTGGATGTACATCGAGTTCCATGGACACACTCACGCTGCTCCCAGCGCTCACATGTGACTCAGGAGGAAAGTATTGATAGTGGATGTGGCAGCAGATTGCACATGGCATTGAACTTCACACATCAAGCTCGCTGGGAGATATTGCCACCTATTGTTTTTGGTGTTGATTGCATTGCTTGCTAAATAACTAATTGGGCTTGCTGCATTTTAACAATATTCCAGATGGAAACTACGAGATGAAAATCTGCATTTTGTTATTGAAATAAAATAGTGAGATGATTTTCAAGAAGTAACTCATCTTTATTCATGTGTTTTTTAGCAGATGTCGCTTCAATATTCAAATATTGACCAGACATGTAGAGACAAACTCCTCTCAAAATTCATAGTATTTTCCCCCCTAAAGTTCTAGACAGCTTTGCATATTTCATCTTTGATATGAAAAGCTTCACAGTTAGTTAGGAAAGTGTATGAAAATGTATGTTTCTACTTCTCTTAGAAAAAAGTCAGAATCTGTCATAATTAACTCTTGTGTTTGCTCTAAAGAAAAAACTGAAAAAATGAAAAGACCTCTTTAGTAGATGCAAGTATTTGTTTTTCTTTTGGGCAGTTTATTGCAATACAGGTCCCCAACGATCAAAACTTTTCATGAGTTTACCTTAATTTTGTTGAATTGCTTTTGTTAGAAAGAAGCTGGTAAGATGTTTGACTGTCCAATATATTAGTTTAAAATTATGCCTATATTAAATTAAAGCCATTCAAAAAGGAAATTATCTAAGGATTCCCTGGAATTTAAACGATATTTTATAAATATGAAATCCTAACAATTTTGTTCTCAAACAAGCTCACAACTATTCTTCACAGTTCTTTTTTTCCCTGTTAATGAAAAATTTAATTATGTGTCTGATTTAATGACCTACTTTCTCTGATCCTTGTTGTATGATTAGATGTTATTCAACTGCATCTGTCTTAAAGTGGCTTGAAGGCTTAAACTTGGCAATATCAGGGTATGGAAAATCGAAATGAAAATTCTGATGCAACTTGGAAACTGCTGGTTGAACAGGAATTTTACCCACAGGGGAATTTCCCTATCAGTTATTTGAGCCACTGTCCCAGTCTCTGTGAGTGGCACTTTGGTCTGCACAGTCCTGTGATATCAGGACTGCTTCACCAAGACATGAGACCCAGACTATCAGAAGAAAACGTGGCAGCTGGTTGCACAGGCTGTTCCAGCAGAGCAGCCTGTTTTGTGTCACCATGAAGCCATGCTGTGGCACTGAGAAAGGCCAGGAGTCCCGAGGGTCACCACAGAAAATAAATTTTGGGAAATTGCACAGTGGGAAGAGGTTTTAACAAAAAAATCCCAAACAAAAACACAAACAAAAATGTTATGCGCAGAAAGACACAGAAAAAGACCAAACAACTGTCCACTGTGTTCCTGATAAAAATGTTGAGTGCGGTTGTTGCCATAGCCAAACACAACATCAGAGCTTGGACATAAGTTCAGGAAGATACAGTGCATTGTCAGACTTGACTGGACAAATTAATTCTGTGCATTAGACAGAGACCAAATGGTATTTATTATCTCAAAATTCAGTTACATCTTGATGTTATTCAAAATCCTGTTCAAGCTCATTCATTGTCATTACCAGCATTGTAGTTCATCCTCTAATAGATTCATTATTTCAACCTGCAGTAACTTTCTTTCAAGGGTAGTTGTTCCTCAGTTCTGTTGATTACCAGCTGAAAGAAAACTGTTATATGATTTTAGAATCACTTACAGATGAACTCTATAAACTTACGTTAAATTAATAGGGAAGTCACGATTCGTAAGCTTTATATAGAAGAAAGGTCCTAGAACAATGGAATTGTACTGCTTGTGGAAAGTAATTGGAAAAGAAATTTAGATTAAAATAATGCAGAATTGCCAATCAACTTTTTGTAGACCTGCAGAATTAGTGGATGCTTTAACTCATAGCATCTTCAAATCATGCTTTTCTGTAAAGTGTGTATTAGTTAAACATAAAAAAATAAAGTTATAATTTAGTTACATAGCAACGTTAGAATAGCTGTTTTAATTGTTTCTCTGCCACAAACTTTTCAGAACAAAATAGCATCCCATAAAAGGAAGAAAACTTTACAGAAAGTTTTCCTTACTTTTGTCATTTTAATCTCAGAACACTTTGAAAGCGTAACATAATAGTAGCTGAAATCAGAGGCAATAAACTTGTATGACTTCATATCACTTGGGAATGGCATTCAGCCATTTTCCTACTACCTTCCATGGTAAATGTCCTAAGGCTTTCTTTTTAAAAGTTGCAAATGGGTGCATAGTTTGATGACTTCTATATTTAAAAAAACAAACAAAAAACCCCCCCAAAAACCCCCTAAACAAACAACAAAAACAAAACAAAAGAATGATTATATATATAAAAATATGTATATATATATATATGTGTGTATATATATATATTTATTTTTTGGAAGCTAAAATTAAAATTAAACTTCATTAGACATCTTTTTATGCTTATAGGAACACTATGTGAAAATGTATAATTTAACAGACTTCAGAGAGAAGCAAATATGACTGGTTTTGCATATTTTGAAATATTGAGAAAATAAAATAAGGTTTGTTTAGTGTAGTGTTTATTTTAGACCATAATTGACTTTTTAAATTTCCAACAGAAAATAGAAAGTGAGGGCTAAATTTATCAAACTCAATGGGAGGAGGTAGCACTAATTCTCTCCTACCCAGCAGCAGAGGTTTGCAGAACACAGCCAAGAAATCTGGAGCTGCCTCAATTCTCTAATTTGTTTCAGGGCATCAGAAGCCATCTCCTACCTCTTCCAGAAAAATGCCTTCTCTCAGGCAACTGCAGGGCACAGGGTGGGAGGAAGACACGGTGTTCTGAAGCTGGGAGTGGGTGGGTTCAAACCAGTCACCAGCAAGCAGCTGGGTATATTCACTACTGAGTCAACCTCACTGGGGCTGAAAACACTCATGGTGGAGTTATATCACTGTGTGCATTTAAATGATCATTAAGAGAGAGTACAAGAGAGTGAAAGTGACTTTTTGGCACAGCATTATCCTTGTACCCAAGAAATGCTGATCTGTGCTTTGGGACACATTATCCTTGGTGAGTTAGAATTGTCTCATCACCAGGAGGAATTTGTCATCTTGGCAATGTATTCGATGGTGTGATACAAGTATAAAAATTTCCAGGTTTAGGGAAATGAGAAAATATATTTTGTAAGCAGGCCAGAATAACCTGTCTTTAAGATTTTGGATAAAATCTTATTCCTTATTATCCTCCGACAGTGTCACTCTTCCGTGTATGAGTGCTACACATATATGATAGGTTTTGCAGTTTCCAGTGAATTCATAACAAATCTAAATTTGACTAGAAATCCTGCATTGCTCCAGTCTGAGCTATTTCCCACTCTCTTCACAAACACTTGGCCTTGGCTTATCCTTGGTATAGCCCCTATCAAATCTAACGTCGGATTGTTCAGTCAACTTTCACCATCACTTCACTAATGGTGCCAGTTCTTATCATCATCACAGACGCCTCTGCACCCTCTCCCACTTCCCCTTCTGCTTGGGAAGAAGTTCTCAGCTACATTTTCAGTCAGGCTAGTGCTGCTTTTTCTATCCTTAAAACCTGTTTCCGGTGAGATATCAGCATTGTAGATATTAATGTGTACCAAGATTACACTCTAATGCTCTTTGGGATTTACAACACATAACTGTAATGGAATTAATAAGTAGTAATAGATGTCATACTGAGAATAAGACTTCTCTTCCAGAAAGGTGAATCCCTGCTCATTCCTAGAATTGTGTATCACAGCTTAGCTAACGGACCATTTAAGACTCTCAAAACTCTCCAGTTTTGTTTTTTTTCCAGGGGACAATAACATATGGAAATGGCACAAAAATGTGCAAGCATGTGCATTGCCAGAAATACAGTTCAGACAGGTAGGTTAAAACATAACAATGTGACAATGAATAACCAAAATTATAGCTCTTCTAACACCCTTGACTGATTCAGGTGAATATTGTTTAAAGACAAACTGATTTCAGACACTTTGATATAGTTTTATGATTTTATTTAGAAATAAATTTGTATGCAAAAAATATGCAAAAAAATATTTTGAAATTTTTAACTAATTTAGGTGGAAGAGAAACATTGAAAAATTAGGTTGTCCTACAAGACTTACTTTCCAGTTTCTTAAGGTTGGAACTACCTGGTGTGTTTCATAGGGGCTGAAGAGGTCTGGGAAGAGGATGTGGAAGCATGGCCAAAAAGCTTTGAGACCCTCTCACAGATAAATATAATAGATATTAACAAAGATGTTCTTGCAGGTTCAAAGCTGTGCTTGTAATTCTCAACAAAAAAAGGTACAATACAAATGGATGAATGAAATACAGAGAGGTGATACAGCTCCTGTGTAGAAACCATGAGCCGTACAATAAACAAAATATTTTTTCATTTAATAAAAAACAAAAATCAGGCCTGTTTTCTTAGTCATTAGGTCAGACTTGTGTCACATTTTATTACCATTTCTTCACAATCTCAAACTTGACATGTCCTTTCTTCCCTCTCCATTTTAAATTCAAACACCTTTTCACAAGTCCAGGAGCTGGACCTTGAGAAGGAACACAACAAAAACCGGTCAAGATCTAGACAGTCTTTTATGAGCAATACAGTCACCCCTTCAGCAAGTGAGAAAGACACCTAACATGATCATCACACACTTGCTGCTCTTTGGAGGAGGATTTTCTGCCTCATGCATTTCCAGTTGCCAGCTGCTTTAGAGGTGATGTCTTTTGCTCTGAAGCAATGAACATTGATAAGGAACGCCAGCAGGGAAAGTTCCGATTTTCCTGAATCTTCTTTACTCTCTCTTTTATCACCACTAAGCAACTGGAGAATTGGCAAAATCTGAGTTTTATTGTATGGAGGTCTCAAATGACCTCTGGTGATGGAAAATGATTAAGATTTAGATTTTCTGTGTCAGATCAAAGAATAAACTTTGGTGGTTATGCAAATACTAAAGTCAGTTTCAAGTAAGTTTTAAAATATGTCCTCGATATGGTTTTGTTCTTTAGCAAATATTTTAAAATATTTATACAGGATGCTTGTGTCTGCTCTGTAGGAAAACTGCTAAACATCATAGATTGAGACATTTTATGGCACAAACATCCCAATCATAGAACAACAGACTTCTTGAGAGCTTTTAACTGCTACTCTTATAATTATTCTAATTGAGCCAGAATTTTACCAGTTAGGTAAAGTGAATTATCCTTATTTACTCCATTTTAGTATTTCTGGCTTTATGAGACCTGAAAATTGACTTGTTTATGAGGCATGGATCCCTTTCTTTCTAACTAAATGAAAGGTTTGGTTTTCCAAGTGAGAAGAAAAAGGCAAGTGCCTTTCAGAAATGTCAGATTTATGGAAACATTGATAGATTTCAACAGAAAACATAGTATTACACAGTATGTCCTTAATAGTGTTTTTATGAAAGGAATGATCACATAGAACCCCTCCACTACATGATGTAGAGATATTTTAAATATCTGATTTTTTAAAATTTTTTGCTTCAAGTAACTTTTACAGAAACTTAGTCTATTTCTATAGAACACTTATTTTTAATATCTACAGGACCATTTCTTTAGGAAACTATTCATCTCTCAGACTCTTCACTTAAATGTCTTCACTTAAAATTGTATAGTACAAAAACAGATTTAAGCTATCTGCGCCTCTTTTCTCTAAAAACCATAAAGAATTTTGAAGATTCAATTAATTTTGCCTTTTAATAATTCTTCATCATTTTTACATTTTATAAACAGGCAAATTCTGTTACGATATAATGGTCTGTTAAGATAAAAGATGCCCAGCTAACTGGGCATGAAACAGTCCCACAGATTGCTCTGGACCTGACCCAGAAATTACTTTATTATAACCAGCCAAATAAATGTGTCAGGTCATTTTCTAAGTGCTAGAAAATTTAATTTCAGAACTTGCAGGTGGTGTTGCAGCTGCCCAGCTGCCTCAGAGTGGCAAGATTTAGAGTCACCAGAGGAGTAAGTCGAGGGACATCACTTTTATTCCACACCACACTGAGATCTCTAGAGGCAACCAAGAAGATATTTATGTTTAGTTATTAATTATTTAATACATGCTTATTTCAGCACATCAGAGAGTGATTTCAGTACTTGTTCCTGAAAAGACCACAATAATGGAACTTACCAGAAGATTAATGCTTCACCCCTGCATGATGCACAAGGCTGAAAGTAGAGGAGGTGCTCTGACACCACCTTTGGTAACCATGCGCTGCAGAGTTAGCTGCACTGAGATCAAGAAAAGATGAGCTCTAGATGCAAACTTTACCAAAGTTCATGCATTTGGGTTTGATCCAGCCTCTCCAAAATGCAAGCTCTCCCATTAACATTGCATTTTCAACAGCATTTCTCCAAATCTCAGAGCAGTTTATATGCCAGGATTGATTTCTG